>NC_092702.1:19261299-19338799 GCF_964275005.1 Diadema setosum
GTAGGAAAGAGAGAAATGCGAAACATGACTTTAAGGACGAATCAAGTTCAAAACTTGCAGTCGTTGTTGCTTCTTGTTCATATTTTGCTGATTTGCGTGCTGTTGGTTGTTGTTTTTTTCCTCCCCTCTTTCTTGATTTCAAAGGAAATTTATTTTCTGGTAAAATTTGGGGAACAAATCGGGCAAAAGATTTCCCAAAACAGATGCAAATTTCTTTCGAAAGCTTCCACTTCCACTTCCACTTTCTACTTCCACTTTCTATTTCCATGCGGCGTTAGGAGGTACCTGTTGATCAATAATGATATGCCTACAAGGCCCTTCTAGTGCCGCTTCGCCGCCGACGAAGAGAGATAGTCGCCGCCATCACGTGCGAGGTCAAATCGACGCACGGTCGACGTCGCGCGAAGCTGCAACGCACCGGGCGAGGACTTCAGATGGGCTGCTCCCAGCGAGGTCGACGATGTCAACGACGACTGCAGCATGCTTCTGCGGCACAGCCTCATGGCTAGTCGCTGCTCCACTTTCTTCACCTCCTGCTCCAACGAAGAGGGTAGCGTGGCAGTCGAAGACACAGCGGTGGAGAGCGGCGCGTCTACCACCTGTCGCTCGGGCGATCGCTCCTCCACCAGTCTCTCTGCGGGGCTCTCCGACCGCGTGGTGACCGTGTCATCAAGAGGTGATCGCGGTTTAACGGCGGCAAGGTGCATGCGAGAAGCCGACAACGGCGGGCTGTCGACGAGCTTTTCGGCGTCGTCTCCTTCATCGTCGCTGCCCTCGAAGATCCGTGCTTCGTGACCCGCGCGGAACTCGGCCAACTTGGTCTGTTGCCGCTCGAAGTTCTGTTTGCGCCACTTGATTCGCCGATTTTGGAACCAGACCTTGACCTACAACAAACGATTAATACTTCGTCTTCAGCTCACTCTTGTCATGAATTATTCAATTATCACACGCCACAAGTGCATATTTGATTTGATTTATTATGTCTGCATGATTAATTCAAAACAGGGATTCATTGGAATTTTAATCATTGCATATTATGGCTCTGAAGTCCGAATACATGTAATGCATCTTCTTTATCACCGTCACTATGCTGCAATCATATCTTATTCTACTCTAAGATTTTATTGATATTTACATCAATATTGTTATACCTGAAATTCTCTTGATATGATTCTGTTGTAATCGTAACGATAACCCTGTTACATGCAGTCAATGACAGTAGTAATAGTGTGATCATAATTCTTGAGGACACATCCGCAAATTATACCTGAGATTCGGACAGATTGAGCTCAGCGGCAAGGTAGAGACGCTCCGTGCCCACCATGTACTGCTGACGACCAAACTCTCGCTCTAGTCGCTCCAGCTGCTCCTGTGTGAAGATGGTGCGCACGCGCTTGGCTCTGGAGTTGCCAGCCGACCACGCCCCATCGTCACAGTGCGCCCGTTTCATGACCTTTTCTGTGGTTCAGAGGGGGAAAAGAAAATGGAAAATCAGTCTTGCTTTGTCACGGGAGTTTATACGCACATCTTTATTTACATTGTTTATATCTTTTGCACGATATTTGATAGCTTTTACGGTTTGATGATTGATTGCGAAGATATAAAATCCGTTTTCGATGCTGGAAGATGAGAAACGACGACTATCAAAGAAGTAAAGAAAGTAAATCAAGAAACTTTACTTTGCCATTATCAAAATTAGTTCAGAACATTAAAAGAAACACTGGTGTTGACAATACTAGGGCTTTCTATGGCTCAGTCGGTAGAGCACCGGGCTAGCTCCGGAGGTCTCGGGTTCGAATCTTGATGGAATCCCATTTTCTTTGCTTAATTTTTCCACTAGAGTTGTAAGCGGTAAAGAATCATGATGACAATGAAACTGAGAAGACCGTGACAAATGAATAGACTAGGGTGGAAGTGATTATGATTGTGCACATCCCTTCGCAGTACAGTCGCTCAACATTGATAAGTGACCCAAATATGGTTTGATGTGTGATCAAGTGGAAGACAGTTTCTTCTTTCTCTTCGTTAAGTTCTGCTACAACGTCAGAGCGGATTATACTGGCTTTAGAGCAAAAAATAAACTGTAACAGCAACAACTGGGTTAGTGGAGAGAAAACACTGCAGTTTCTTTTGATTATCGATTCTGGGCTATTATATCTGGAACGAAAATCTGTCTGAGTACGAATACAAAATGGAGAACACCTGGTGGGTTTTCCTCATTGTACCACTCAGTCGCTTAAATGGGTAATTACCGGGGCTTTGATTGGGTAAACTCATTGAGCCGAATAGCTAAAACGAGACAAAAGGTAGCGGACAAGTAGATTAGCTCCGTTCGGCCGGTGCAAAAGATACTGGACTCAGGCAAGGATTTTTTGCTTGAGATGTGCGCAAGAGTTCTTTGAACAGCGTTAAGGCTTTGGTTCCATTCACTCTTTCGCAGGTGGGAGGACCTCGCCCGTCAACCAGACACCTTAATGAAGATTGGGGAAACTGCTCTTTTAATGCGCCTCTTCATGAATGCGTTTTTTGTTAAGTTTCTGAGAGATCAGTCCATTTGGTAGTCTCTTTATTACGCCCGTGAGTATAGTACCGAGGTGATGACGGTGTGAGGCGTTTCACACCTGCCAATCACCCTTATAAGCCGCTGCCGGGTTTACAGAGCATGCGCACAACTAGCAGAGTAGTACGGTATCTCTTTGTGGAAAGCGTCCTTTTCCACTGCCTACTATTGACGATCATTACCATATATTGAGTCTTTGATTCGCATTCTTATTTTGTCTGCTACAAATATAATAACGACTGCCGAATCGTTTTGATACATAACCATATTACCACTGCAATATGGTAGTATCACATGCTAGGAAAACGAACAATACATTGATAATCAAATCTCGTTGCTTCTTTCTGAAATTTCTCTCTTTCTTTTAAGGGTCTTTATAATATCAATGCCTACCCATTTTCATGACCTTAATGCCTCTTTTTAAATTAGAGAAAGCATGAATGCAAAAAGCAACATAAAAGAAATTCGAAAGAAGAATCAGAAAAAAAAATCGAAAGTAACATGCTATCGAAGAATCAACGTGTCGCAATATCGATGCAAAATGGAAACGAGAGACAGAATCGATTGGTTGGTTGTCAGCCTTTCAATTCAACCATTTCACAGCAACCTTTCTTTGAGGAGCACAGAATACAATTGTAGCAACTCCGCCTCCTCCCCGGTCTGAAAGGGGGTGGAGAAAAGCCCCCACCGACGAGATCGCCAGAAAATAGCGCGTGACCTTGGGAAGCGCTGAACGCACGGTCATCTCTCGCCTTACTGCCTTATTGCTCTGAGATCTCCTGTCGAGAAGACTTGTTTATCTTCAATTAACAACCTATTTTTCGCGTTAATTCCCCGTTCCTTTGTTAGTGGTGCAATGAATGCAACTCAAGAGGACGAAAGAAACATTTGGAAAAGGTTTCAATAAACGCAAGGGGCTTGAAGTAACTCACGCCCCAATACGCGCGGTTGGGATCGCAATATGATGTGGTGGGCAGTGGACTTTTTACCCTCATCTTTCTACTTTTACGCTTCAATGTGTAGAATGGCAGATTTACTAGGAATCAGACCGTGAAGTCTCGGGTCAGTTTTTGAAGACGTAGAATTTAAAGATTGATTTGAATGCCTGTAGGTAAACAGGGCGCAGCACGCTAATTAGAGCGTAATATGCTCTTTGCTTACCAACTCAGCGTGAAGTTCCCTATCAGTCCACAAGCGGGCGAGCGCGCGCACACGTCATGTGGAGAAAAGAAGGCATAGCTGGTGTAAATGTGGGAGCGAAACATGTGAGCAACGATGTTTCGCTTACGACCGATGTACGATTATGGGATATTCAACTCGATGTATCAAGTTCGTATTAATGAAAGAAAAAAAAAATGTGCTCTGCAGATGAAAGTATTCATTATTTGACATCTATATAGTGGTTGAACTACGAGAGTTAGAATTGCAGAGGGTTGAACAAAACTTGAGATAGACAAGGAGGGCTAGCTGGATCTTCTGAAGATTAACAGGAAATGTTAGGGAAGGGAGGAGGAAAGCTGTTTTTGCTTTTAGTTGTTGCTTTTCAAATATTCTGACTGTAAATCAGACAAGCTGATGATTCCCGCGTCGAATTCATTCAAGCACTATTAGGCAATAAGAACTCCTGCTATGAATGTTAACTGTTCTTCATTAAGGTGTCTGGAGTAAGTGTCCTTTCAGTACTTAAGTAACCATGAAATGCACCAGGCCGTTTAATCAACGAAATGACACGTCCAGTTTTTTTTTTCTTTTTATATAGACGTGTTAATCTTGCCGCTGAATAAGCTCGTTGTATTGACGACTAAAGCCGGCGTATAAACGCCCGATAAGATAGCAGTCCTATAACATGATTGAAGAGAGGAAGGCATGAATGAAGTCGCGGCTTTTCAATAGAAGCGATTCGAAAGGACCTCATTATAGCTTGCCTGCAATGACGGGAATTTATACACTCCCCTCCGTTGAAACTGATCAAGTGACTTCATACTTCCCATACATGCATCACATCCCAAGATAAGCCGAACTCTTTTTTAAGGGTCGGTTAATTAGGAACCCTGAGAAATGCGATGTATCGTACATAAGACGAGACTCGGTAATTAATTGTCGGAGCCAGGAGGGACGGGGATGGCACGAGAAACCATTTCGGTCGGATATCAGATATCTACGCAACTTGGTTGCAAACTTGAAAATTTTTCTTCTGAAATATATGTTTTCATTTTCATTTGCATAGTTACTTGCATCTAATTATATTATTATGTCCTTTAGGAAAACGGTCAAAAGAAGATGAAATAATCGTTTGGAATTAAAAGCCATTTTCAAGGAGCAAATCTCACTCTTTTTCCGCTTTTTGCTTCGTTTCTCTTTTCTTGTTGACGAAAATACATTTACTAGTATTCTTTTGTTTTGTTTATTTTAATCAGAGTTGATTTTGTACGTGCAGACTACAACAGCAGCAAAGGTCTCATGGAATATTTCACCACGAGAAGACGCAGATTTCACTACCGAAAGAAAACGTAACAGATGAATGACGGGTTTTGGACCTTTGTTTTCAAGTTGGACATAGGCTGAGCACTCTTCACATTTTGTTTCGGTCATTTCGAACATGTCTTTATAGAAATGTTTCCTCTTCCCCCAGCCAACACCAAAACAAAGGTTTCTCCGTTTTAAAAGGATGGTATAGTTTTGTTTGAGATTGGGGATTCAGGCTTCAACTGTTTGCGAGATAATTACAAGCTACTTTTCATACGATATTAAAGAGCACACAATTCTACGAGGAGTTAGAAGTTTATATGATTAAAAAAAAAAAAATCTGTTTTGAAATGGCTGATATATTCTAGTACACTAAAAAAAGGTGAGTCCTAGCTTTTCTAATTGTCTTGCAGAAAGTGGGTTAAAACCTGAACCCCCATCTTAACCACAACCATATTATCCCTTTAATCGTTCGAAAATGATACAACTTTCAGAACAATCATCCAACATTTCGCTTTGAACGCTTTATCAAGTCATCTTAATGACTGCGTATCAAACTTTCAATTAAAAACCAGTGAAACTTAAGAAACTAAACTAATTAGCTAACCGCACTCTTCAATTCCTATCGCCAATTTGTACCTGAAAACAACATGAACATGATAGATAACGACGAAGATTTTTTTTTTTCGAGATTCCCAACAATATTTTTCTTCTTCGGATTGTTACATAAACATTATGATGTTTGACTTTTGTCGTGTAAAGAGCAGATAACAGAGTGTAACCTTACCTGGTGCGTGGTCAAATATTTTCGCCATTCCAAACGATGACGATGAGGTCAGTCGCTCGCCAGCACTGTGAATGATCGACTTCCTCAACGATTTCGCATCACTCGGCTTCCCCGTGGTAATCGCCTCCGCTAATTTCTCGTCGGAGACAGCCACGTCCGCTCTCGCGGTGGACGACATTGTTAAGTTGTACGTGAACGAATCCGGCGAGGGCGTCGAGCCTCGATCGCTGATGGACCCAGCTCGTGGACTTCCTGACACCGATGACGATGACGATGGCGATCGCTTCTTGGAAGACAGGATGGCATCTATGGTGAAGGCCGTTCTCTCGGTGCTGCTGGCCGAGTCGGGACTACAGGGCGGAGACGGTGTGCCGCACATGTCGGACACGGGCAGAGCCCGACATCGAGGCCCGATCGTCAGGGGTTTTGCCATCTGCACGGGCGGGGAGGAGGGAGACTCAACGTCGAGCGTGCTTCTCCACGGGTGAGGGAGGAGACTTCGACCTGCCGGGGGAGCCAGGGCGGGGTAGAGTGGCGTCGGCTGAAAAAGAATCGCGGGATGATACATGCTCAGGGACATTGGTGCTTGTTGAAACAAGGACGAGGAAGACCTGGGCATCAGAACTGGCATCGCCGTCGAGCTGAGCATCGTGCGGGTTCGGATAACTTGAGAAACAGACTGCAGATTGAAACCAAGGATTCGATGTGAATGCACATGAATATCACAGCGCAACCAGCAACAGATCCCTATTGATTAAGAGAAAAATCACACTCTGATTTCTTGTAGTCTGACTAAAGCTTTCGAATGCAGTTCAGTCGGATAACTATATGAAAGTTGTCGTTTGAATCTTGATTTCCGCGGTAATTCTCGGAAGATGCAACGCTGCCTTTCAAAAGCAAATGACGATTCTTTATAAAGAGTTTATCAAATCTTCATATTGAGGGAACAATTTTCCATCAATTTCGCAGTTCAGAAAAAACAACAACAACAAACAAAACAAAAACAAAAATATGCCTTAATGACGATTATTACTAATACACACATATATGTGTACAATATGTGTATATACATATAAACATGCATGTATATTATAACATGAGATAAAAATGTCAAAGTTGTACGAAAGTTATGAGAGCAGAGATGATCTCATGGAAATCTCAACTCCACTCACCTGTTCGACTCGAAGTGTTCCAGACAGACTGGCGCCTGACGATGAACAGGTGCAGTCTATATCAACTCCCTTGTCTGAGATGTTTATCGCCTTGCCCCCTCTAGATTGAAGCAAATCCTAACCCCCTGGCCACAATCCGCTCGGCAAGCACAGAAGAATGTTTTCTGATGAGGTCCAATTTATTGGCACGGCTTATCCCGACAAAGGAGCCTTTTGTTCGCTAAGGTGTTGGGCATTAGGGAGCTTATGTCAGGTTTGGGAGGAACTCGGAAGTCTTTCAGCTCCGCTTTTGTTACCAGAATTCGGCGCACTTAAAAAGGGAAGACCGGACCCGCAGTGTCTAGGTTGGTCAGTCTAATTAGTCGTCTGAGAAAGGTGTGGAGATGAGCCAGAAGGGCGGAAGAGAAGCCACGGAAATATCAATCTTTTATTCTTGCCACAGAATGAAGATGTTGCGCAAACTGCAAAAAATATCCTGATATCACTGATTCAAACTTGGAATGGAGGGGCACAATAATCTCATCTGTATATTACACCTCGAATGCTGAGGTTACTGTGTAGCAATTAAAACTTTCAGAGGATACACACGTTATTGTTTCATGCGGGATATATGACAGCATGTGTGTGAGATCAAAACTCTCTGGATGCTGCTGCATAGTCTCCTTTGTGCGGAGAAGAGCCGGCAGGCGATTGGTCAAAGTTATTTTGTGACCACGCCCTTCTTCGTCTCATCGTCACAGTAGCAGCTCCGACGTAACCATGAACGATGAAGAGGTCTCTCGTATATTAATTGGCCGAAAGTCGCGTCAGCTGTGAAGTGATTTTCGTTCACAGCCTGTATTATTTGCCACGTGGACACCCTCCCCTCATCTTTACGACGGATTAGAGGAAAAAGAAACACCCTATATAGGTTTGATAGACACTGTAATGACGTAGACTGGATAATGTTTCGGTCTATTTTATAAGCAGGAAAAGGTTGACTGCGGGATTCAAGTTTACTTCACTCCTCCTCCTCCTCCCCTCCCCATTTTTTTCGCAACTTCACATTTTACTTCCATCCTCTTTGTTAATGCAGTTCTTCTAGCGTTAAATATCGTTCGTGCTGTGTAATTATCCCCCTTTATAAACCTCTTCCCAATCTTTCTGTGGTTTGTAAAATGTATTGATAAAACTTAAATGGTAGGTCTATATTTGATTTCAATTTTTATCTTTAGTGTTCCTACATTGACTGCCGGCAAGCTCACGAGATATTAGTTCTTGGTTTTCGTCCTAGTCTGTTTCTCCTTTTCAAATCATCTCCTACTATCCCTCCTCCTCCTCCTCCTCCTTCTCTTTCTCCTCCTCCTCTTCCGTCTCTCCACCCTCCTGGTTCATCTGTGTTCAGTTCGTTTCATTTCGTTTATTTCATTTCCAACAAATTAATTTTAATGTTTGAATACACGTAATAACACAATACAACAGAATAGAATGATAGAATCATTCGATACGCTCTTTTCGGTCTCTCTGACTTGTTTGTTTTGTTTGATAAGTACTTTATTTTCTGCAAATCAATATACATAAGTTACATAATAATGAACATGTGGTAAATATACAAAGTAAATTTAAGACAGAGTCGTTTGACTTGCATAAACAACGATATGATAGGAAATTAATGATATAATATACAGTATGCATGTCTTTGCAGCAGGGATTAATTTCACATCATGTAGTACATAAATCGACAACTCCATGTATAGATTTGTGGAATTTATTGTGGTTCTTGAGCAGAGAAACAATACTTTGAAAAACCTTAAACAAATTACACTGAACAAGGATGATGACATCGAGGTTCACATATTTCAGAAATCGTAGCAGGGGTAATTCCATTATAATACCGCTTGCATGAGAGTTCACCTGTGTCTAATCTATGCATGCCTTCTTCTTTTGTTCTGCTTCCTTGAGTCCCAACTTGTGCATTCTTATGGTGACTCTGCCATGTCATCATCCTTGCTCACTATATGCAATTTGTTCTAAATTTTGAAAATATTCTTATTTTTCATCCCAATTATCACAAATTCTGAAACTCTGTCCTCAATATAACTAATTTATAGTTATTAACATATAAAAATCTGAAAATCATCCGGAGGTCTCATTTAAGAAGCGATTATGCAGAGGGCCGCCATTGTAAGCATTGCTTGAAAAAATGGCCGGCTTTGTACTCTCATTGTAAGGAACTTCCCAAGTAATGTTCACTGACATTGCATCGTACTTTATACTCAAACACAGAATCGACATTATCATTATCTGCAGTAAGCCTACGTGATATTTCCAAACGAGCTAATCTAAGTCATACACCGTTCTGTTTATTAATTGAAACCAATTACCCACGCTATGCATGACAGTTTTCCCAATATGAATGTGTCATTTAGATCGTGAATTAAAGAATATCTCAGCAAATACACACGGGCTTTGAGTATTGATGAACAAGCAGAGCTTCCTTGATTAATATTGCCAGATGTTCTGTCATGTTTACTTCCACGTGTGTGCTATTTGATTTTGCAGCAGTAATGAATGATAAGACAGCATGCATGGGCGGCTTTACTTTGACCGTGTACTGTTACAGCGGTCGCCAGGTTAATACGCACATGCTGGACGCGATGATCTACAAAATCGGTCACGATTGCCTGACTTAATGCATGTGCATTGTTCTTCAGTAAACCGATACACGAAGCAGAAATTATTTGCACATGCGCACATGAAAATAGGGATGGGATTACACGCACAACAGACATGTAAAAGCAAGGCGTTGCTCGAGTTCCAGGTACGTGGCGCCAATGAATTGCATTATTGTGTTACCAATCACAGTGATACACGGATGTCGCCAGCTCTGGAGAAAGTATCCGCGGCTGAAAGAGAGTGCAATGTTTCAATTAAATCGCAGTCAGTAAATAACGGCATCAAAATCACTCTGATGACTGTCATGTCAACAGTGCATATCGATCAGACTCACGAGAAAATCAATGACCCCTCCACTTGATCTAAATTGCGCGACAATTAATTCTGAGCGAACGGATCACCTTTTAATTAAGGGCACGTCGATACCGAGTTGTTGTTTTCCGTATAGATTCGTCTGTCTGGATGAGTGCAAATCGGTCATCCGTCGTTAATGGGCAAATACATATGAATCAAACAAATGGGTCGGGATTATGACTAAAATTACGTTTCCATCTATTCATATTTGCCCAAGTATATACGAGATATACACAGGGGGCATTTGTACCATGTCAATATGGTCTCATCATTGATCAGATTTCATCGGCGATGATTATTTTTTTTATTGATAACTGGTATTAACATGTATGATACTACACTGTATACCCATTGCGGTTTGTGTGCTCACCAATGATGACACATTTAAGCTCTTGTTCTGGAGAGTCAAATCGGAAAAGTCGAAATAGCAGCAATGAATATCGAATCTATTTTGTGTAATTTCATGCTTCATCTTTTTCATTTCAGCCTCAGAAAGAGAAAGAGAGAAAACAATACTTGATATTGTGATATGTTCTAGTAATATTAACAAGTATTACTTTTCTCAAGAGTGTTTTCAAGCATCGAGATGTAGAGAAAAGATACTGCTACTATCGAAAACTCCGACCCCTTTTTACACTTTTTTGTCGAGATTATCGTTACATCTCATTCACTCAAATGTTTTGAGGCGTGAAGCTCGTAATTCACATCTGTTTCCCATTCGCGAAAAGTCGATCAAAAGATACGTTTTATTTTCCCCCTCATATCATTAGCCTATAAATGAATGTGTCTGGTCCACATTTCAGAATCCTCGCGCTCCATTAAACTCCAGACAGTGAGTCTGCACCCATTACAAAGTGCGTGTGTGTGTGTGTGTGTGCGTGTATGTGTGTGTTTTATATTTTGTGTATCAAAAACAGGTTGGATGCATTTTCAATGGGAACGTACAGACTAGGATTAATTGACTTGGGACACTTCTATATTCTGTACCCTGTTTTCAGTAATAATGGTACATGACAGTTATTGTATTCCCTGCTTCCCACATATGTTATACTCGATTACATCTTCAATTCCTGTTGCTCATTGCTCATTCAAATATTCAAGTTAGGAATGTGGGCAGGTGTAGAGGAGGAGAGAACCTGAGATGATAAATAGAAGGATACGTGGCGTCCCTATGTGTATGTGTGTGAGGTATATGATGATGATGATAACAGTGATAATAATAATAATAATAATAATAATAATAATAATAATAATAATAATAATAATAATAATAATAATAATAATAATAATAATAATAATAATAATAACAATAATAATAATAATAACAATAATAATAATAATAATAATAATAATAATAATAATAATAATAATAATAATAATGATAATAATAATGATAATAATAATACAGGGTACTTATAATGCGCCAATTCCACATAACTACCATGCTCAAGGAGCAGTAGAAGAAGTGAGTAATATGAAATACAAAAATCCTTACACAAACATGCACATGAAAATGAATGACACAATAATGATGATTAAAAAAAATCATAATATACAATTCTACTGGAAAACGGTTACAAACAAATGAGTCTTGAGGGCAGTCAGCATTCGAAATGTAACGGATAGCTTGAGGCAACTGATTCCACAGGTAAGGTCCAGCATGTGCAAATGACCGATCCCCCCCCCCCCCCATGATTTCTTTGTTTTTGGACCAACAAGCAATATACAATCGGATGACCTTAATAATAACAATAGTAATAATAATAATAATAGAATAATGTATCATTTTTATGTTTTGTTTCAACGGTTTTATCGATTGCGTTTTGTTATGTTTTGTTATGTTATGTTTTGTTATAAAAATGGATGTTATGTTATATTACTGAGATCAAATGAAGATCATCGGAAAAGTACAGTTGGTATGTATTATATTCCTGTGTATAGGTGTGTATGTGTGTACGCCTAAATATGATTATGTGTTTGTGTGTGTATGTGTGACCTTGTAGATGTATATAAAAATTCATAAAACTATATACATAGTTACATTGTCCTGCTTGTGTACAAGGGAGTTAAGTGGTTCGGTGGATGTCTATAATTTCTAGACTATTTTAGAATCTGTCAGGCAGTAAAGAAAGGATAGAGGACAAGTATAAGTATGATGGACAATAATTAGTTTAGTGCCGTCAACCAATCATACCGGATGCCTTGAACTAAACAATAAAACAAAATTATGTTCGCATATTCAGGATGCGTTGTTGAAGAACCAACAACATAGCTATAAAGGTGTACCCTAATGGCATCAATTACAATAAAACTTGAAGAAAGGAGGTGGCGATCATTATGATGAGATGGAAACCAAGTTAAAATGGATTTAGTTAGAGATATTGAATATAATTTTGTAATTATACTAATAAGACATCAATCCAACAGAATTGGATTGATAGAAAAACAGAATACTTGTTTTATATGCATGACAAAAGAATGATAAGTATATATTGTGTGAGTGCCAATAATATATTGATATAACATTGTGAATCATCAAGTCTGTAGCTGTAAGTAATGGAGAATAGCACACTACATTTTCATTCATACAAGGATATCATCAGAGTATCATAACAATAATAAATCAGTTGCAAGAATTGTAATCTGATGCTAAGACAGTTGCTTCCTTGATATTATTATCATATCATATTCTTTTATGAGACAACAATTCATTTTATATATGGCTAAAATGTTTTTTATTAAAATAAAAATTTTATAATAAGTATTGTTTCGATGAATATTGTTATGTATAATACAGAATCAATCGTCATCGTGATATTGTTTGTATCACCTGCTGCTATCGACATCCTGAACTAAGTGCCAGCTGCCTTGCAGTGATGCCATTTCAAGACACGTTTGACTATAAGAGATCTTTAAAGGGGATGGCTAGTAACTGATTAGTTGGAAACAGTGGGAATGCAGGGGGATGACTGTTCCAATTCTTGTGGGATTCATGTAGGAGTACATTATATATCTATTGTTGTGTGAAAATTATTTGCTTCCTAATGGTCTCATATTCAAGTAATGTGCAGTTTAATGCCCCGTCACTGACCAGGCATGCTAACCTGGAAACATTAAACTGCACATGGCTTACTTGAATATGAGACCATTCTGAAGCAAATTATTTTCACACAACAATAGATATATAATGTACTCTTAAATGAATCCCACAAGGATTGGAACAATCATCCTCCAGCATTCCCACTGATCAGTTACTAGCCTTCCCCTTTAAAGTTTTATGAAGGCGTAAGTAACAAACACTGACCAGCGCAAGACTGAAAAAAAAAAAGCAACCAAACAAGCAAAAACTAGAGCAGTGAAGAAAGATTTCGCATATTATATTATACACTATTGCACCTGTTATAGAACGCAGATAAAGTGAGTGAACATTGCAATTTCATTGTTTGACTTATACATTATACATTGTGTCTTTCAATGATGCGCGCTCTTGTGTCATGGAAATAATGAATTCTTCGGCCCAACAGTGGGTTGCGGCCCACCGCTTGAGAAACACGACTCTGTATAAGTAGTACCAAGGAGGTTTTATACATTGGAGTTCCAACTGGCTGTGATTATTCAAACAGTTGTCAGATTTCTATTGATGTACAAAGGAATTCCACAGGTGCACTTGTGCCTTTGATGATCGATGTTCCTTGCCGCCGTCTTGCTCAGCATTCTGAAGATTAATTTTGAACGTTATCATAATTTTGGCCATATTTTGCTTATCTATTTATTAAATGAAATGAAACTTCAATTAATGACAAAGCATGTAAAACAAAAGACATTTCCGTCCAGACATTTGCGCAAAAGTGTAAATCTGAGCTGTATCATGTGAAAATGTTTAAAACTGTACCATCCTGGAGAGCATGGTTTTATCACTTTTCCGCTTAGTTTCCACTAATGAAACTAATATGGAATAATCTTCACGTATAATTCTTTATTGATAGATATAGTGCCCGCATAACATAATATGCCCAGTCGAGTAATTTTCATCTTCATTTCAACATTTTTTGCTCAATTTCTATTCGCGCATCCTCATGTCTGCACCACCTACCTTTTATAAGAAGGGATAGCGAAAAGTAATTACCATCACAAAGAAATATCTTCCTTTGAAAGTGGCTAGTGATTATGCAATGAGACACGAGTCAATTGTCTTCCTATCTGCGCGGCAGATCCTGTTTTGCACATGCATCAAATATTTTTGAGCGGCGGCTTCGAACATCTAGCAAAGGAAATAAGACGGTTGTGACTCCATTCTCTAGAACCTCCTTGGTAGTACCCACTCCATCTCATTCAAGTGAACTCATCACTTATGCCCCAGTCACATATAAACACGGATGCTCAAGGATCTACACGGTGATCCGTCGACGTCCGGGGATATCCGGGGAGATCCGGGATTTTGGTATGACTGTACACACGGTATCAACACGGCAGCTACACGGATAAGGCCGGAAGAGCGCGGCGTCTACACGGACAAACACGGCATCTACACGGATCAACACAGCAGATACACGGATCTACACGGCAGTTGGCTACACGGCAGCCACACGGACCACCCCGGATTGCTCTGCCATCACGGCAATCCCCGGATGACGCCGGATGTTTTTGACCTCCAAAAGTTGCCGTGTTGGCCTCCCGGCGTCAACACGGATCTCTCCCCGGATCAGATCCGGAGTGGTCCGGGGTGATCCGGGATGTCTATGTGACTGGGGCATATGACCAGACTGGAGAACATCAATTCCGAGCGCATTCCGACTCTTCCTGAATAGCGCCATCTGTGTTAATCTTCGTCAAACGATCCACTCTTGCTGCAAAGACAGGTTTTTTTTTTCTTCTGAGTTCCATATCGGATTTTGGTCTGTTTGTTTGTTTGTTTCTTTCTTTCTTTCTTTTATGCACCCCTTATCGCCTAAGTTGGTGGATTTCTTGGGACGCATTTGCAGGAGATACAGATCTTCACTTTGTGGAGATTTGTAGCGTAAAAGAAACAAAACACTTCAGTGATGATAATTCCGCGGTTAAGGTTTGCAGTCTTACCCATGCCAACTCACGTGCTTAGTCACCTATCCTTGTCATGAAAACAAGGATGAATGGTCCTTTGGATTAAAAAATGTTGTCATTTCTCAATTTCATACTCATACGGTGCAGTAATTTTGAAATCCCAGCAAAGAGGATCATTACACTCAAGGAAAGCGGACATGATTATCTCAACAATATTATGATATAGGCGCAAAATTGCAACAATGAGGTAATTACGATTGACCGCTATTAGCAAAATCAGTAAAAAAAAAAGTCCTAAATTGGTATGCTATCTGTCACGTGGGGATTTCATTTCATTTCATTTCATTCATTTATTTATGCACGGCACATACTTCAGCCCCGAAGGCTGTTCTTCCGCAGGTCCGTGCGGATAAAATACAACATAGATATACATTTTATACAGAAATGAACAAAGAAACCAAACAAACAAAAACAAAACTCATACTTAAAAACCGAAAAAAAAAAACATATAGAAAAACATATAGAAAAAAAAACATAATAACATGTTGATGAAACTGCGGCACACATTTCGACAGAAACAAACATGATCAATCAAAGATAACCATGTACGATTATACAAATGATCGCCGTAGTTTAAAAATGAAAGAGACAAAAAAAAAATGAGAGTTCAGGAGAGAGAGATAATAATAATGATAATAATAATGATAATAATAATAATAATAATAATAATAATAATAATAATAATAATAATAAATAATAATAATAGTGATGATAATGATAATAATAATAATAATAATAATAATAATAAATAATAATAATAGTGATGATAATGATAATAATAATAATAATAATAATAATAATAATAATAATAATAATAATAACAATAATAATACAGGGTACTTATAATGCGCCAATTCCACATAACTAACGTGCTCAAGGAGCAGTAGAAGAAGTGAGTTATGAAATACAAAAATCCTTGCACAAACATGCACATGAAAATGAATGACACAATAATGATGATAAAAAAAAAATCATAATATACAATTCTACTGGAAAACGGTTACAAACAAATGAGTCTTGAGGGCAGTCAACATTCGAAATGTAACGGATAGCTTGAGGCAACTGATTCCACAGGTAAGGTCCAGCATGTGCAAATAATGACCGATCCCCCCCCCCCCCCATGATTTCTTTGTTTTTGGAACAACAAGCAATCTACAATCGGATGACCTTAAACATCTGGGAGGATTATAAAATGTCAGCAAATTAACATTGTACTCCGGGGCAGATCCATGTATGCAATGAAAAACAACTAGTAATAATTTAAATACAATGCGAGATTCAACGGGTAATCAATGCAATCAGGACAAAACAGGGGTAATGTGAGTATTTCTCCTGGCAAGGGTAACAATGCGAGCTGCTAAATTTTGCAACTTTTGTAACCGTGAAAGTTGAGATTGTGGTAGCTGAAATAAGAGTGCATTACCAAAGTCAAGTCGCGACGATATAAGAGCATGAACCATTTTTTCTGTGGTTGAACGAGTTAAATACTTGCGAATAATGCCCAAATTGCGTAACTGATACCTCACGGATTTACAGACAGCAGAGATCTGAACAGACATGGACATTGTAGAATCAAATAATACTCCAAGATTTCTACACGATTTAGATGGAGCAATAACCACATCACTGTCAACCGTTAAAGAAGGAAGACTATATAACCTTGTCAATTAGAACCTTGGAACCAATAAATAACAACTCTGACTTTTCCTGATTTAACTTCAAGGAATGAGAGCTCATCCACTTTTTGACATCATGGATACAAGCCTCAAGTTTCTGAATGATGTCAACGACATTGGTTTGGGTAGGTAGAAATGATGTATATAACTGGATATCATCAGCATACAATGATAGTTAAAAGAATGACAATGTAAAATTTCTTTCAAACCAGTCAGATAAATAAATAACACTAAATCTGAATCTCGAAACCTATGAGATTTTTTTTATTGTATCCTTTTGAATTGATTTCGCTGTTTGTTTGTTTTTTACATCAAACATCACGCTATTTTTTCCTGATTTAACATGGGAAAACATGATAAATAAAAACAATGATTTTCTTGAGGCATATCGTGTTTAACAGAGTAAGTCATTCTGTTCAAATTATGCATCTTTATTCAACAGAGTTAACGGTAAACAAAGTAATGGAAGCCAATGGAGGAATAACATTGTGTTTCTAAAATCTTAGCCTTTTGCGCTCATGAAGACATTATAAACACTCACTAGCAGCAGTGAATTGATGGATATATAGATACTAGTAGATATAGATCTTTTTATTGCCATCAAACCGGGAGGGTGAAAAGTCCAAAGACGTTGGAAATTTGTCAGGGAAATATGAATAAAGTCATGACATCCCAAATGCATAGAGTTACATTAAACGGCAAAGAAATCCTCGTTGAAAGAATGAGTGACGCTTACATAATGAATTCCATTATGCGTAGACCAAAGAGCTTTGAGTCGATAATAAGTACCGCAGAGACAGTGAAAGAATTCAACTGATTTTAATCTTTGCTTCTAGAGCCGAAGTAGTTATGATAAAGTATCATTCCAACTTCTTATCGTCGACAAGTGCCATGATTTTGTCCGAAAGACATATTTTACCGTCAGAATACAAACTGATATACGATACATGTATTTCTATTCTGTGTATAATAACGCGATCTCCTGCCTTCTTCGGCGCTGCACTCCCACTATACATGCGGTGTATTGGCATAGCAACAGTACACAACCTGCTGACCGAACTACAGGTGATGGAGTGGCCACGAACGGCGAACACCATGTAGTGCATTCTGTCATCAATGATTTCTGGTGATATTGGGAATCATAACTCCTGTTCTTCAGTGATTACAGTAAAACATACTCTGGGATTGTTTACAAAGTGATCAAATAATTCATTTTATTCGTCATTTTGGTTTGATCATTGTAATTGGAAACACGAAACACTTCAGAAGTTTTGTAGTATCATTCCGCCACAAAAACATCGAATCTTCGATGAGTTGAGCGCAGCTATCATGGCGGCGAAGATGTCGTCGCAAAATTTCTTCCAGCAACAGAGCAAATACGGGGCTGGCCCATCCAATGGGCCGGCTCCCGTAGATGTTAGTCCAGAACTTCATTTAAAGATGTCCAAGAAAATTGCCCAGCTTACAAAGGTGAGTATCATCAGATAAAAGAAGAAGAAATGCTTTTCGGAAAAGAGGGATACTCAAACCATCCCGTTATCGTGAGCAATGTTTAGTCCCATACGTTGATATTGGTGCATGTGTCTGAGTGGGTACGCCCTACTGTTTGTTTGTATGACTGCGCTGCTCGATTCACAGCTAGCCTACAACTTCAAGTAACTACAAACATTCATAGTAAAACCACACACACTCGAGAATTGCGGTATGAATCTGGATTTTGATCATGATAAGTTGTTTACGCTAAAAATATGAAAATGTCTGCCGAAGGAAAAAAAAATCTAAACAGAGAGGCTTTGCAGAATTAAAGAGCAACATTTTTAATATCATGACTTTGTTTTCAAATTTGTGTGGTTGATTATCAAAGTGAACTGAAATGAACATTTAGATTCTAACGTTTATAGCCTTTAAGATAGCCATTAATAACATCTGATCAAAGAAAGCTGCTGAGCATAAGATTTTAAGTCCCCACTTCATAAAGAGATGTGTAACAAGCTGAAAATATGAAATCTTTTACCATTGAAAACTCCAATATAGACATTTTTTTTTTCACATGTCCTTGCCCAGCAGACTGAGCCAAAAAGTGATATCACGCTTGTGGATGCTTAGGAAGTTTGGATCAGATGTGTAAAATTGCAAATTTATAATTATTGTTGTTAACTGGTACACAAGTTTCTTCAGAAGTGCAATATTTCCACTTATTTCTCATGCTGCAGGTGATCTATGCACTGAACACAAAGAATGATGAGCATGAAGCTATGGTACAGAGCTTGAAGGACGCACACGAGGAAGAACTCCAGCAGCTCATGGGAGAGACCAAGCAAAAGATGATGCTGTATCAGAGCAAGCTGGGCAAGGAGACAGAACTCCAGCAGCGGGTGAACAAACTCGAGGCCGAAGCCTCCGACTTTGAGAGGCAGAAGCGGGAGGCCGGCGCGGAGTTCAGCGAGTTCAAGCGGAAGTCGGAGGTTAGGGAGGGCAACCTCAGGGCTGAGCATTCCCAGAAGTTGTTGTCCTTATCACAGGACCTCCTCGCTGTCAAGCGGGATTTTGAGGACAGGTTGAAGCAGTTTGACGATGTGAAAGCGAGATTGGAGCGTGAGAAACATGATGCGTTGGAGGACCTGAAATCAAAACACAGGGAAGAATTGGAAGCGTTGCAACAAGCCCAAAATGCCCAGAAAGTGGGACTGTCGAGTGAACTGGAGGAGATCAACATGAAACATGCTGCAGAGATATCGAGATTAAAAGAGGAATGCGAGGCTGTTAACGAGCAGAAGACTCAGTTAGTAGAAGACTATGAAGGCAAGCTGGAAAAGCTGAAGGCGTTTCACGAACGGGAGATCAGCGCTCTCAGGGAAAATGAACTCCAGAAGCAGGGGATGGAATGGAAGGAGAAGGAGGAGGCGCTGAGGAGAACTTTTGCACAAAAGGAGCACAGTCTGAATTCAAAGGTCCAAGAACTCACTGCAGAACTTGCTGTTTCTGAGGAAGACCTTGCCAAATACAAGGACCTCCTTACTAAGGCGGAGGCAGCTCTGGAGAGCCGAGAGGGAGATGCAAGTAACCTGGGCCAACAGGTAACATTCTGTTTTTATCCTTTACCTGCCTATGACTTGTATACAAATTGTAGGGAGGGATTACTCGATAGTCAAAATCACCAAATGTACTGTGTAAAAGCATGTAAACTTCTTTTGCAGAATAATTGTGTTTTATTAATGTTTGTTAGTTTGTCCACACCCCCCTCCTCCCAAAAAAAATGCACACTGGAAAAAGTCACAAAGTATTGATATTATATTGACTGTAATTGCTGCACCTTACATTTGTAATCTAGAAAATAATGTATGACACTAAAGTTATAGAGATTTAGAATTATATGAATTGTAGATAGTGCCTGCATTCTTTATTCATTCCTAATAACTTGGAAGTTGCTTGACTTATTCAATCCAACAATTTTATTTCCATCTACAATGTACATTGTATTTGGTGTCCATTATATGTTACTTTTATTTTAATATTGTAAATGTAATGTTTTTCTAACAACTCATGGGCAACTGCATTAGCTTAAAGGTAGGGAATCCCATTTGCATGCCTTAAATGAAGAGTTGTGTAAACACAGTGGTATGTTGAAGAGAGTGTCATTTTAAAAACTCCCATAAAGTATTGAAAGTGGAAGGTAACATTTAGTACATTTTTATTGACCGTTAGATTTTGAATTGAATTTTTTTCGGGGCTCACCGTAAATTCCAGTACATTACTACAGTAGGCTACCTTTGCAGACCCATGCACTGCATGTGTGTCCATCATGTATATTTTGTGAAGAAAGTTCATCAAAACTTACAAACATTTCTATATACATTCTTGCCACACACTCTATATGTTATTACATCAGCTCTTATACTTTTAGATTTGTGTTTATAGAAAAAAAATACAGAAGACTGCAACAAAAAGGCTTAAGTGTGGCTGACACACAGAACTACTGAGTAGTTGAGTTTTGTGCATTATTCAAATTGTAGATAACTGTTGACGTCCAAATTTCTAAGCAGTGGCCTAAACAAGTCCCCTTAGGTTCATATTTAATGATTTGCTGCATTTTGGGAGTTCTGTAAAAGGTATCCCCTACCTTTAACTGCTAAGACATGGGATGAATGCAAGGATGAAAGTGGTTGTTGGCACCTTTTTGCAAGATGTTTCCATGTTGATGTTTTTGTTTTTTTCATAGATCTGTTTGCTCTAATTTGTACAAGTTCCTTGGAGTTTGAGTGAAAACATTTTACTTGGTCCAATATTGAAATGTTGAAACTGTACAAATTACTGTTCAATCAAATTTTTAAACTGTTGATACAAATTTCATGTCTGCCATTCAAATATCCTACAGTACATGTAGAGCCATGTCTGTAAAAATGATAATGTCCCAGCCTTTAGAGCTATTTACAGGTACCTACAGCATTCATTGAACAATATGGCACACACACCCAAACAAGAAGAACAGCAGCAGCAGCAGCAGCAACAACAACAACAACAACACACACACACACACACACGCACACAAAATTGATAGCACATTTCCTTTTGATGAGTTGTGACAAAAGTTTGATACAAGCTTGTTGTGACAACAACAACAACAACACACGCACAAAAAAAAAATTAAAAGCACATTTATTTCCTTTTGATGAGTTGTGACAAAAGTTTGATACAAGCTTTGGTACCTGCTATTCCACACCATTGTCAGACAGGTGAAATGTGTTTAAAGTGGATACATACATGTAGCATTAGCAAGCAAGTGACATGAAGTGGATAAAGCTTCAAGAATGTACCACACCCTGATTCAGAGCTTCCCTCAGTGCTGCATACAATCATGTAGCTATACTTGGTCTCCTCCCAAGAAGTTCATATTATCACCCAGTAGTTAATAAGCCAGTTCGGAGTTAGCTCATGGGCACATTGGTCCGAATGACCTTTCCTTTTTTCTCTGTCGGTTAGGGGCAAGCTTTACATAACAATTTATGGAATTCATTGATCCTGTTCAAACAAAGAATGAACTTGCGTTGACCAGATGACCAGAATGATCTGTGAATAAACACTTGGGAAAGCATCCATTTCGTTATTTTGCATTGAATGTATTGACGATCTCTTTCTATTGATATTGCCAAATACCACTTTTGCTGCCAGGTGGATGTGCTGGCAAGCAGCATTTATAAGTATTTCATGAATAATCATTACATTACAGATGCTTATCCCAGTGAAATTAAAAACCAACATGCCTGTTGGTCCGAATGACCTTGTTTCTGCTCATGCGCAAAGCGGAACTCCGAACTGGCTTATTTTAATTGTTTGCACCCTACTTTGTTGTTGGTATTGTACAGTAGATGGTGTTGTTTCTTTTTTAATTTTCTTGTGCATGATCTTTTATTCAGGGAGAGGGTTGTTTGCATTTTTGTTTTGTTTGTTTGACTGAAGAAGTATTGGACCATAAAGGGAAAGTAGCCCCTTCTCCTTTCCTGAGCTCGAGGAAAAAAAAACAAACAACAACCCAAAGCACAACAACAAAAGCACACACACACACACACACACTTGAAATCAGGAACACAAGTCTCCAGCACATGCACAACATTCCAGCTTGCAAGTTGTGCAGATCTGCAGGGATGATCTAGAGTCTGTGAATAATGTGCATGATTTCAAAAGAGAGCCAAATCCGATTGACAATCGTATTAATTCTTTCAACAAGCATTAGTTCTGCAAGGCAATTTATTACGCCTCATGCTTGTAAAGAGCAAACCTTGATGCCTGTAGTAACAGGCACAGCATGTATAGGGGATTTGCAGTAGTCACATTTTAAAGTAAACCTTGTTTTAATACTATAAAATCTATTTCAAAAGTGCAGTTGTCACTGAAGACAATAATTCACTTATAAAACACAGAAATTTGTGATGGTTTCTTTGATGAGTCATTGTGATCACATGCTATGCACAGACATTCAGTCCCGATTCTTACCCAAGCCTCTACAACACTGTCAATTGCTCGCACACAAGCATGTAAAAGACAGCAAGGGAGAGTGCTCTGTACATGTGCATACATCTGATTGTTTTTTTTTTTTCTTTGTAGCTTTGTACAATGTCAAATCCTTTCAAGAACTGAAATTGAACAAGGTGCTTTGACTGCACTTACATTTTTCAGATTACTACCCATACAGGGTTCCTTCAATAAAAAAACAGATTTGACAGATAAGTTTATTGACCAGAGCATGAATAAGAAAGTGATTGACATGTTGTGGTTCAAGGTTGCACAGGCACATTTCCGTAGCCCTCATTGCAATTTGCCAGCAAGCCCTCCCAAATCAAATATTATTGTAAGAACATGGCCTTGTGCCAGAAGGGGGTCAAATCTTGGGTTGAATACAGAATTTTGAGGAATCAAAAATTGATCTTTATCTTTTGCTGGACATACACAGTCATATCTTAGTCATGTAGTCACAAAAGTGAAAATTACTCTATAAATCAGGAAGATAATGTCAAAATGTTTCTTAAACTATGGAGACAGTTTTATAGGGCAGTCACGTTAGGTTAGTGGTAATTAACTCTGGACAGTGAGCTATGTATATATGTAGTGTTGAAATTACACTGAGCTTGATGAAGACCCGACACTGCAGCGTTCACATGCAAGCCACTCCTAGATTCTACAACTTTTATGCATTTGATTGAATCAGTTTTCACTTAGTCTTTGGTTGTGTGAGGGTTTGTGCTGTTGAATTTTAAAAGAGTAGAATTTGTATTGCAACTGATTGACAAATTGCCCTACATCGACGTAAATAAGCACTGAATTGATCAGTGTTTTAGTAGTAGCCATGATAAAAACTCATGGGCGTACATACTCGAGCAGGATTCGAACCTACGACCTCCTGATCACCGGACAGGCGTCATCTCCACTAGACCACCGAGCTTTCGCCCGACAGTGTTGGTTCTAATCCTTATAGCATGCAGCGGGTACTGCTTTGTTATTCAAATTCAACAAATTCTTCCGTCGAGATGTTTTCATTGCAACTGATTGACAAATTGCCCTACATCGACGTAAATAAGCACTGAATTGATCAGTGTTTTAGTAGTAGCCATGATAAAAAATCATGGGCGTACATACTCGAGCAGGATTCAAACCTACGACCTCCTGATCACCGGACAGGCGTCATCTCCACTAGACCACCGAGCTTTCGCCCGACAGCAAGTGTTGGTTCTAATCCTTATAGCATGCAGCGGGTACTGCTTTGTTATTCAAATTCAACAAATTCTTCCGTCGAGATGTTTTCATTGCAACTGATTGACAAATTGCCCTACATCGACGTAAATAAGCACTGAATTGATCAGTGTTTTAGTAGTAGCCATGATAAAAAATCATGGGCGTACATACTCGAGCAGGATTCGAACCTACGACCTCCTGATCACCGGACAGGCGTCATCTCCACTAGACCATTGAGCTTTCGCCCGACAGCAAGTGTTGGTTCTAATCCTTATAGCATGCAGCGGGTACTGCTTTGTTATTCAAATTCAACAAATTCTTCCGTCGAGATGTTTTCATTGCAACTGATTGACAAATTGCCCTACATCGACGTAAATAAGCACTGAATTGATCAGTGTTTTAGTAGTAGCCATGATAAAAAATCATGGGCGTACATACTCGAGCAGGATTCGAACCTACGACCTCCTGATCACCGGACAGGCGTCATCTCCACTAGACCACCGAGCTTTCGCCCGACAGCAAGTGTTGGTTCTAATCCTTATAGCATGCAGCGGGTACTGCTTTGTTATTCAAATTCAACAAATTCTTCCGTCGAGATGTTTTCATTGCAACTGATTGACAAATTGCCCTACATCGACGTAAATAAGCACTGAATTGATCAGTGTTTTAGTAGTAGCCATGATAAAAAATCATGGGCGTACATACTCGAGCAGGATTCGAACCTACGACCTCCTGATCACCGGACAGGCGTCATCTCCACTAGACCACCGAGCTTTCGCCCGACAGCAAGTGTTGGTTCTAATCCTTATAGCATGCAGCGGGTACTGCTTTGTTATTCAAATTCAACAAATTCTTCCGTCGAGATGTTTTCATTGCAACTGATTGACAAATTGCCCTACATCGACGTAAATAAGCACTGAATTGATCAGTGTTTTAGTAGTAGCCATGATAAAAAATCATGGGCGTACATACTCGAGCAGGATTCAAACCTACGACCTCCTGATCACCGGACAGGCGTCATCTCCACTAGACCACCGAGCTTTCGCCCGACAGCAAGTGTTGGTTCTAATCCTTATAGCATGCAGCGGGTACTGCTTTGTTATTCAAATTCAACAAATTCTTCCGTCGAGATGTTTTCATTGCAACTGATTGACAAATTGCCCTACATCGACGTAAATAAGCACTGAATTGATCAGTGTTTTGGTAGTAGCCATGATAAAAAATCATGGGCGTACATACTCGAGCAGGATTCGAACCTACGACCTCCTGATCACCGGACAGGCGTCATCTCCACTAGACCATTGAGCTTTCGCCCGACAGCAAGTGTTGGTTCTAATCCTTATAGCATGCAGCGGGTACTGCTTTGTTATTCAAATTCAACAAATTCTTCCGTCGAGATGTTTTCATTGCAACTGATTGACAAATTGCCCTACATCGACGTAAATAAGCACTGAATTGATCAGTGTTTTAGTAGTAGCCATGATAAAAAATCATGGGCGTACATACTCGAGCAGGATTCGAACCTACGACCTCCTGATCACCGGACAGGCGTCATCTCCACTAGACCACCGAGCTTTCGCCCGACAGCAAGTGTTGGTTCTAATCCTTATAGCATGCAGCGGGTACTGCTTTGTTATTCAAATTCAACAAATTCTTCCGTCGAGATGTTTTCATTGCAACTGATTGACAAATTGCCCTACATCGACGTAAATAAGCACTGAATTGATCAGTGTTTTAGTAGTAGCCATGATAAAAAATCATGGGCGTACATACTCGAGCAGGATTCAAACCTACGACCTCCTGATCACCGGACAGGCGTCATCTCCACTAGACCACCGAGCTTTCGCCCGACAGCAAGTGTTGGTTCTAATCCTTATAGCATGCAGCGGGTACTGCTTTGTTATTCAAATTCAACAAATTCTTCCGTCGAGATGTTTTCATTGCAACTGATTGACAAATTGCCCTACATCGACGTAAATAAGCACTGAATTGATCAGTGTTTTGGTAGTAGCCATGATAAAAAATCATGGGCGTACATACTCGAGCAGGATTCGAACCTACGACCTCCTGATCACCGGACAGGCGTCATCTCCACTAGACCATTGAGCTTTCGCCCGACAGCAAGTGTTGGTTCTAATCCTTATAGCATGCAGCGGGTACTGCTTTGTTATTCAAATTCAACAAATTCTTCCGTCGAGATGTTTTCATTGCAACTGATTGACAAATTGCCCTACATCGACGTAAATAAGCACTGAATTGATCAGTGTTTTAGTAGTAGCCATGATAAAAAATCATGGGCGTACATACTCGAGCAGGATTCGAACCTACGACCTCCTGATCACCGGACAGGTGTCATCTCCACTAGACCACCGAGCTTTCGCCCGACAGCAAGTGTTGGTTCTAATCCTTATAGCATGCAGCGGGTACTGCTTTGTTATTCAAATTCAACAAATTCTTCCGTCGAGATGTTTTCATTGCAACTGATTGACAAATTGCCCTACATCGACGTAAATAAGCACTGAATTGATCAGTGTTTTAGTAGTAGCCATGATAAAAAATCATGGGCGTACATACTCGAGCAGGATTCAAACCTACGACCTCCTGATCACCGGACAGGCGTCATCTCCACTAGACCACCGAGCTTTCGCCCGACAGCAAGTGTTGGTTCTAATCCTTATAGCATGCAGCGGGTACTGCTTTGTTATTCAAATTCAACAAATTCTTCCGTCGAGATGTTTTCATTGCAACTGATTGACAAATTGCCCTACATCGACGTAAATAAGCACTGAATTGATCAGTGTTTTAGTAGTAGCCATGATAAAAAATCATGGGCGTACATACTCGAGCAGGATTCGAACCTACGACCTCCTGATCACCGGACAGGTGTCATCTCCACTAGACCACCGAGCTTTCGCCCGACAGCAAGTGTTGGTTCTAATCCTTATAGCATGCAGCGGGTACTGCTTTGTTATTCAAATTCAACAAATTCTTCCGTCGAGATGTTTTCATTGCAACTGATTGACAAATTGCCCTACATCGACGTAAATAAGCACTGAATTGATCAGTGTTTTGGTAGTAGCCATGATAAAAAATCATGGGCGTACATACTCGAGCAGGATTCGAACCTACGACCTCCTGATCACCGGACAGGCGTCATCTCCACTAGACCACCGAGCTTTCGCCCGACAGCAAGTGTTGGTTCTAATCCTTATAGCATGCAGCGGGTACTGCTTTGTTATTCAAATTCAACAAATTCTTCCGTCGAGATGTTTTCATTGCAACTGATTGACAAATTGCCCTACATCGACGTAAATAAGCACTGAATTGATCAGTGTTTTAGTAGTAGCCATGATAAAAAATCATGGGCGTACATACTCGAGCAGGATTCGAACCTACGACCTCCTGATCACCGGACAGGCGTCATCTCCACTAGACCACCGAGCTTTCGCCCGACAGCAAGTGTTGGTTCTAATCCTTATAGCATGCAGCGGGTACTGCTTTGTTATTCAAATTCAACAAATTCTTCCGTCGAGATGTTTTCATTGCAACTGATTGACAAATTGCCCTACATCGACGTAAATAAGCACTGAATTGATCAGTGTTTTAGTAGTAGCCATGATAAAAAATCATGGGCGTACATACTCGAGCAGGATTCGAACCTACGACCTCCTGATCACCGGACAGGCGTCATCTCCACTAGACCACCGAGCTTTCGCCCGACAGCAAGTGTTGGTTCTAATCCTTATAGCATGCAGCGGGTACTGCTTTGTTATTCAAATTCAACAAATTCTTCCGTCGAGATGTTTTCATTGCAACTGATTGACAAATTGCCCTACATCGACGTAAATAAGCACTGAATTGATCAGTGTTTTAGTAGTAGCCATGATAAAAAATCATGGGCGTACATACTCGAGCAGGATTCAAACCTACGACCTCCTGATCACCGGACAGGCGTCATCTCCACTAGACCACCGAGCTTTCGCCCGACAGCAAGTGTTGGTTCTAATCCTTATAGCATGCAGCGGGTACTGCTTTGTTATTCAAATTCAACAAATTCTTCCGTCGAGATGTTTTCATTGCAACTGATTGACAAATTGCCCTACATCGACGTAAATAAGCACTGAATTGATCAGTGTTTTGGTAGTAGCCATGATAAAAAATCATGGGCGTACATACTCGAGCAGGATTCGAACCTACGACCTCCTGATCACCGGACAGGCGTCATCTCCACTAGACCATTGAGCTTTCGCCCGACAGCAAGTGTTGGTTCTAATCCTTATAGCATGCAGCGGGTACTGCTTTGTTATTCAAATTCAACAAATTCTTCCGTCGAGATGTTTTCATTGCAACTGATTGACAAATTGCCCTACATCGACGTAAATAAGCACTGAATTGATCAGTGTTTTAGTAGTAGCCATGATAAAAAATCATGGGCGTACATACTCGAGCAGGATTCGAACCTACGACCTCCTGATCACCGGACAGGCGTCATCTCCACTAGACCACCGAGCTTTCGCCCGACAGCAAGTGTTGGTTCTAATCCTTATAGCATGCAGCGGGTACTGCTTTGTTATTCAAATTCAACAAATTCTTCCGTCGAGATGTTTTCATTGCAACTGATTGACAAATTGCCCTACATCGACGTAAATAAGCACTGAATTGATCAGTGTTTTAGTAGTAGCCATGATAAAAAATCATGGGCGTACATACTCGAGCAGGATTCAAACCTACGACCTCCTGATCACCGGACAGGCGTCATCTCCACTAGACCACCGAGCTTTCGCCCGACAGCAAGTGTTGGTTCTAATCCTTATAGCATGCAGCGGGTACTGCTTTGTTATTCAAATTCAACAAATTCTTCCGTCGAGATGTTTTCATTGCAACTGATTGACAAATTGCCCTACATCGACGTAAATAAGCACTGAATTGATCAGTGTTTTAGTAGTAGCCATGATAAAAAATCATGGGCGTACATACTCGAGCAGGATTCGAACCTACGACCTCCTGATCACCGGACAGGTGTCATCTCCACTAGACCACCGAGCTTTCGCCCGACAGCAAGTGTTGGTTCTAATCCTTATAGCATGCAGCGGGTACTGCTTTGTTATTCAAATTCAACAAATTCTTCCATCGAGATGTTTTCATTGCAACTGATTGACAAATTGCCCTACATCGACGTAAATAAGCACTGAATTGATCAGTGTTTTGGTAGTAGCCATGATAAAAAATCATGGGCGTACATACTCGAGCAGGATTCGAACCTACGACCTCCTGATCACCGGACAGGCGTCATCTCCACTAGACCACCGAGCTTTCGCCCGACAGCAAGTGTTGGTTCTAATCCTTATAGCATGCAGCGGGTACTGCTTTGTTATTCAAATTCAACAAATTCTTCCGTCGAGATGTTTTCATTGCAACTGATTGACAAATTGCCCTACATCGACGTAAATAAGCACTGAATTGATCAGTGTTTTAGTAGTAGCCATGATAAAAAATCATGGGCGTACATACTCGAGCAGGATTCAAACCTACGACCTCCTGATCACCGGACAGGCGTCATCTCCACTAGACCACCGAGCTTTCGCCCGACAGCAAGTGTTGGTTCTAATCCTTATAGCATGCAGCGGGTACTGCTTTGTTATTCAAATTCAACAAATTCTTCCGTCGAGATGTTTTCATTGCAACTGATTGACAAATTGCCCTACATCGACGTAGTGGAGATGACGCCTGTCCGGTGATCAGGAGGTCGTAGGTTCGAATCCTGCTCGAGTATGTACGCCCATGATTTTTTATCATGGCTACTACTAAAACACTGATCAATTCAGTGCTTATTTACGTCGAAGTAGAATTTGTAGTTTGTGAATATGAATTTAGTATTTGTTGCCACTCTTGACCAGAGTGTCAATGTGCCACAGCTGGGCCCCGTTTTATCAAAAGATAAAATTGATTTTAAATTTCCTTACCACACAGGCTGCCATAGACTTACAGTTGAAATCAACTATATAATCAATTTTAACTCTTAATAAAACAGGGCCCTGATATACCAATTATTAAAACAAGTAATGGAGTCTTAAACAAAGGCTAAATGTTTCTTGCAGTTACTTAAAGGAACTGCTTACCATTGGGAGCAGTGCTTTAAAGAATGTTTGAGTTATCACATTTGATGCATGTAGGTCACAAAGCAGCCCATTATATAGAATATTTCACAATAAAGCCTAATATACAGTGCTGTGTAAGGAGATATCAAGTGCTATTTTCCCCAATATCCATAACTGTAGACAATTTATTCTAGAGACAATTTAATCATAATTGTTGTTCACATTTCATGTAGTTAACATTTACTTAATATTGATTAATACTGATTAACATTTTTACATTGGTGGTTTTATCCCTGACTCACATTTTAGAGCTATTTTGAAGCACTAAAGCTGGGTTTTGTTTCATCTTATAATAGTAAATAATGTCTATCATCTTGTGCTCATGATAGATTATGCAGATCGAAATACATGTATTTAATCCAGTAGTTTTGCTTGTTTCATGGCAGTTTTTGAAAGCGATTTAATGAGCATATATGTTGCTCTGAATGGAAATTTCTGTTTGATTTAAATTGTTTCACAATGAAATGAGATTGCTTTCAAGGAGTCTCTCCAATACTTAGCATCAGTATTGTACATGAAATTTGACTTCATTCTGATATCAAATATCTTTGGCTGTATTTTGGTTTGACATTGGGAAGGCTTCTGAAATGGGGCTCCCACTGTGATTATCAGCAATCTTATTGACTAAATTGATCGACTGTGCATCTAAAAGGGGCTGTACCTATTGGAAATGCCAATTGATGTGGGGCTCATATGCCCTTCATCATCTAGGGGCATGTTATTGGTTGTATGGTTGATTTCAATGCCAGTTCACCTACAGTAGAAAACAAAACAAAAAAAAAAAGACATGACAAATAAATAAGCGTTGGGAATAAAGTCTCCTGCCACTACTCTGTGAAATTGGGCTGTGGGATGTTCCTCCTATTTTACACATACATTGTAACAGCCATACAGTGCTGCTGTGTGGTCAGTCCTTGGCTGCCTGCATTTGTGAGATGTAGAGAATCTATTTGTGGGCTAGTTTTAAATAGATGCAAAGCATTCCATTGTAGAAAAGGTAGTCTTCATTTCCCTTCAATGGAACTACGTAAATCCCAGTACCCTGTATAAGATATTATGATGTGACATTTCTAGGGTTGACGGAATGTGCTAAGCTCCTTGTATGGTTCCAGTGAGCCGTAACAGTCTCCAGAATACCATTTTTTTTTCTTCACACCGGAACTGAAAGGTTTTCTAATGACCACCTTTTCATGGATGTTACATAACTTAGGGGAGGATTATACCCTCTCTTGGAAGTCAGGCCTCTGGAACCAGGGATGAGCCACAGCCCCAAACCTTGCATGTCATTCTTATGGGGATATTTTGGTATGCCTTAGGACTGCTGACGCCTTTTTTATCCCCAGGATCAACATTAGATGCTGGTACCACAGTATTCCTCTCTAAATGTCCCCCGATTATCATCAGTTTTCTTTTTCTTTTTTGTTTTTTTAATTAAGTGGTTGTTTAAATTCAGGTATTTTATAAGCATAGAACTTAGACTAAACTTTTGGTATCAAATTTCCTGATGATAAAATGATGGGAAGTTTAAATATATATTTTTTTAATGCAACTGGTAAATTTGTGCTTTAGTCACTCTTCAAGTAAGGTGTAGTTACTTTTGAGGAATACAAGATACATTTGAAGTTTACATTTAAAGTGATTCTCTGTCCATGAGACAAAAGATTTATTATATGTACCAAAACTAGTAATGACTTTGGCGCATACACTGTAAAGGGTTCATAGAGTCATTTTGTTTAAATTCTGAGAACCATCATGATTTGCATTCGAGAAAATGCAAAGTAAAAGCCTAGACATGTAACAAAGGGACATCCTAAACAAGCTTCTTCTTTATTTCAAAATTCCTTTTCTTTCTCAGTTACTTTACACATGTATATCAAATTTACCTCTGTATGATCTACAGCTGTAGTTGATATATTCTGTCATATCCAGCTCTGAAAATAAGTTGATACTTTGTACAACAAGATGCATGAGTTAATACATGTATGTTTGTGTACATTATGTTTTTCTATATCTTTTTCATGCATGCTATGCACTTTCTTCATTTTTTTTTTCTCCAAGATGGGTTAAAAAGAGTAGAGAAAAAAAATCCTTGGTGGAGGCTGCAAATAACAAGCTCTGGTTCCACTCACACTTCTGATTGTGTGAATTTCGCTATTTCTGAACCAATAAGCCCAGCTGACACAGTCGTCACTGCATTATGTCTATATTTCAGTTAATCATGTATATAATAATCCTTATCATCTCTTGTCTCTTTCTGACACTCCCTTTTTATAGCTCCTTGCTGCCAAAAAGGAAGCTAGCGGTGCAATGACTCGCTTGAAAGAGGTCGAAGGCGAGCTAGCGGCGTCGCGACAGAGATGCGAGGATCAGGCGTCGGAAATGGTGAAGAAATCAAGTAGGTTTGCTCCTTCGCTGGTCGCTTTCCCAGATTCCATTGATATGAGGGGGCAGAAGTATGGGCTTCAGAAAGTACATCCCATTGGGGAAAATGGGTCATTTCAAACTCTGGCAGTTATCTCATACAAACAGATTGAACAGTCATGTGAAAGGGGATTATTATTTTCTGTTTGTTTGTATTTTTGTAAATGTGTGTGTTTTATGTGGGTGGCCATGTATGTTTAGGTAATTTGTTTTGTACATTTATACATTCAAGTAGAATGAATATCAATGAATAGAATGGAAATAAAAAAAAAAAAATGCTGGGGAAAAGCTTTGTTATCCTGTGCTGCTTTTAAATGTATTTGTTCTTTAGTGTTCCAAATGGAGATGTATTAAAGAACAGTAATCTGCAACCTGAAATGGGTGCAATGATAATAATTACCATCTCCTCCTGACTGTATGTCAGAAATTCATGAGAATTTGTGTTTTCTTTTGTGAATCAAAACAACAAGAATGACAAATCATATGCTATCTTAAGCCCATGTCTTAATCTGATTGTTTATTATTATTATTGTTGTTGTTGTTGTTATTATTATTGTTATTGTTGTCGTCATCATTGTCATTGCCGTCGTCATCGTCATCATCGTCATTATTTTGTATTCTTTGCTCAGGTTTGATTGGCACACTGGAGGCAACACAACTCAGCAATGCAGCCACCATCAAGGACCTGGAGTCCGACCTGTCTCGGCTGCAGGACAAGGTGCAGTGGCTGGAGAAGGAGAGGGCCTCACTGGAGTCCAGCAAGCAGTCTCTCAGTCAGCAGCAGACCAACCAGCTGCAGTCTCTGGAGAAGGTATGGAGGGGTGCGGGGTGGTGGTGATGACGGTGGTGGTGGTGATGGTGGAGGGGAAGGGAAACCACCAAACCTCAGGCTCAATTTCATCAGTTACTTGTAGTCTCCGCATACTTCGGTACTAAGAAAAATATAATAACATAAGGATGGAAAATGTAACACTGATTAAAATAAGTACATTATGATCAGCTATTACAAATGATGAAGTGCTTCGTACATGTTTCCAGTATCAAAACGTAACATAACTATTCATTTTTGTTACTCTGGAGTAATATATTACTGTAATATAGAATCATGTTGTAATGGTTTTACCAGGTGTAAAAATGAAGAAATGATCAACATGTATTCATATACATGTAAGATATGAACTTTCATTTCATTTCATTTCATTTCATTTTCAACTGAAAAAAAAATTAATGTACAAAACATCATGCTAATACAAAACAGCAATATACATATTCTGAATATGTCAAAATATGTATAATTGCTATGTAATAAGTTGTAAAGCAAAGATGCATCATGAGTAATTAGATTATTACTTTTTAAAAGCAAATTATCTATTTGTTTGTCTGGTAGGCTCTTGAAGACCTGTCCATCGAGAAGCAGGTTCAGAAGGAGCGCTACGAGAGGGAGCTGGAGGCTGCCAGGAGTCAGGGCTCGGAGGACGTCGCCAAGCTGGAGAAGGAGCACGGCAGCAAGGCGGAGGAGATGCTCCTAGCTCACAGAGCAGAGCTGGAGAAACAGCAGAGGGAGGCGGCAGAGGAGCTGGCAAAGCTGAAACAGGTGAGAGAGAGAAAGATAGATATATTGATAGATAGATAGATAGATAGACAGAGGGAAACAGAAAGAAGAGAGAGGATGAGAAAGAAGAGAGGGGAAGAGGGAGAGAGAAGAGAGAGAGAGGGGGAAGGGAGAGTTTCAGTCATAGAAGAAGTAGTAAATAGAGATGATGCTGTACGAGCTGAAATTTTCGCGTACAGATATTTTCACGAATTGCTACTCGGAGGACATTTTCGCGTGCTGTTAATTTCGCGGTTGCGAGGGTCTAACTGAACTTAGTTATTTGCGCATTGTTATTTTTGCGTGTTGTTATTTTCGCGGTTCAAAGACGATTCGCGAAATTTGCGAAAATAAAACCACCGCGAAAATTTCAGCTCGTACAGTATTAGCTGCAATTCACACCTTGTGTCACACATTTAAAACACACACACCAAAAACAACTTATTCAAAACGCCGCCTCCTGTGTTGATAATGCCTTGCCCTGTATTCGAGTGTAACTTACAGTGTTTCTATCTGTGTAATAGTGACTCCTCTTAACCACTTTTACAGAGGGTCTGCATCATACAGATTGACTTCTAATTCCATTAAGCCTCTGCATGCATAACTGAAGGCAACAGGCAATGAAACTAGTGACAGTGTCTGTGTGTGCTACCTTATTATCTAGCAGATCACAGAGCATGCTTGCACATATTCTTTAAGGGGAAAAGTGTCCTTTCAGAGAATGTTCTGAATATAATTTTTAGCATAAAAGCAACAAATTTATGAAAAATTTTGCAAACTTGAAAAGGTCACCAGAAAGTTTTGATCATAACAGTATGGATCAATTTTTTTTCTTCTTCTTTTTGATTGGTGGGGGAGTTCCTCTATTGGATTCAGTCTTTGTTGTTAAACTTAAGCGTGATAATCATATCTTGTATTTATCTTGAATGTTTGTGTAACTGTTACAGAGTCTACTAAAAAGTTTGTTTAGCAATTTGATGGCAGCAAGAATCCTTGTGTGACCACTGCCTTTACTCTTCTTCTTCCATTGCTTCTGTGCATGCATCCAGGAGCTGGAGCAGCAGCTGGAGTCAACCCGGGGCCAGCTGACCCAGGAGCGGGACTCCCTGCAGACCCAGCTGACCCACCAGGAGGCCGAGCTCGGCGCCAAGCTGAAGCGCGCCGAGTCGGAGGCCCGGCGGCTGCAAGGCATCCTGGACGAGAACGAGCGCGGCCTGGGCTCGGCCAACACCCGCATTGGGTCCCTGCAACAGACCAACGCCCAGCTGCTTGAGGACCTGGAGAGGGCTCAGAAGGAAGGGAGGGAGGCCAGCAGCCAGGCCTCCTCCTTCAAGGTCAGTCACGCTTGACTGCACGCTGACTCATTTTTTTTTTTTCTACTGGTCCGGCCTGTCCCTGTCGGACCAGTAGATACCCAGTTTTTCCATAAGATTTCCATTTACTGATCTGAATGTAAAACTTACTGGTCCAGTTCTTTTCTTCAACTGGCCCCAACAATTTTTTTTGTTGGACCGGTAAATTTTTCAATTTCTGAATTGTTACTGGCCTGACAGTGATTTTACGGTCCTGGGACTGTTGGACCAGTACCAGTGTTAAGAGGGCGAACTATACAATACCATCTATGACTACAAGAAACCGCAGATTTTACCTACTTAGTAATGGTGAACTTCACCCTGCTCATGCGCAAATAACATTTTTACAGACTGTTCTTGAACTTTCGAACTTTTATAGCAGTATCCTTGATTTGGCTGCTCCTTGGTTGCCCATATGCTAGCATGCTAGCCATGAGGGGTAAGCCTTGCACCTTGTATCTCTCTGTGCAATCACAGAGCAGTTATACAGGGTGTATGGTGAGTAAGCACTCTAGTACATGTACCTACTCATATTATTATAAGCTCTTTCAGTCTATCATAAGTGAAATTGCGTGAAGGACTTGATTTCAGATAAGTATGAATTATATTGGAACATAATGTTTTAGATTCTATAGTAATATTTCTAGCTCATATTCTAGCCCAGATGGGCCCAATGAGGTTTTTTGTAAATGTTGATCCTGAAGCAGTTAATGCATCTAGGAGGTGCTAGGAAGGGATTTGGTCCACTTTAGTCATCAGCCTGACTTTTTCCCCTCTCTGATGGTCTCGTTTGAATTCATGTAAGAATATTGTTGAGCTGCTGAAGCAAATTATCATTGAATTTTGGATGCATAATTCAAAAGATGACTTGAAAAGAAAAAAAAAAAAAGAGTGCACTCTTATCTGATACAGTGTTCATCTCAAGTCCAAACTTTATACACAGACGGAGCTGGAGAAGCTGAAGCACACCCATGCCACCAAGATGGCAGAGTCCAGGGAGGAGCTGAAGACCAAGCTAGACCAACTGTCCAAAGATCTGGACTCCAGATGGACAGAGACTCTCAGGTAAGACCATGGCTGCCCAGTGGTCGGCATCGGCATCTAGGGTTCACCAAAGGGACTGTGATACCCATGAGAACATTTGGCGATATATTCTTTGCCTCTGATCGAGATTGGTTTCCCCCTTTATGATATGTTGCCCTCTCTATGTGATGTGTTTCCCCCCCCCCCCTTTCTGAAAATAATATCACTTTCAGCTGTTGGTCGATGCACGTTGAGTAGATTTTGTCCTTCGCTGTTGTGGTCTATAGCAATGAGAGCACACCATAAAATGTAAACTTTACCAGTGCAGCCATCATTATTCCATGGATAAGCCATGTTATATAGAGAATGGGACTGTAGGATACTGGTATTAATTATTGCAGCTGCAGGAACTGTACAATACTTGGAGCGGGATTCAAGAGCAATGATGACAAAGAAGGAATCATGCTTATGTGTCGATTATGTTACAATTAATTAATCATCTTATGAAAAAAAACTACATTAAAGCTAAATTTACTTGGTTGAGGGGGGGGGGGGGATGCAACCTGCATCTGGTGATGGTGTATCTTTAAAAACATCAGCTGTGTATAATATGACACCGGTCTGCTGCCCATTCCCCCCTGCAGAAAAGAGTGTGAGAAGCTGAGAAGCGAATTGGCCGAACAGCACGACGAAGACAAACAGAGCGCCCTCAAACAGCTGACTAGCCTCAAGAACCAGGAGTTGGATGCCAGCAAACAAGGCTGGCAGAAGAAGGTCACTGAACTCCTGCAGGAGGTAAATACTGTGAACGTCTTTATTTTCACATGATTAAATTTTAGTATCTTGCGACTTACCTGAACATATTCATCAGTATTCAAATTCCCGCAGTACAGTACACATAGTGCTTGCTCGTATGTTGTCATCCAATTCACTAAAAAGATGGAATTTGATTCGACATTTGCCCAGTTGCCTTGAAATTTAAACATGAATTTAACTACAGTTTGACCTCAATTATCCGGCAATGTCGGGACCGGCGCTCATCCGGATAAGCGAATTGGCCGGATATGGGAGACACAATGTTAATGTATATAGCTGCCGTCCAAGCTGCCGTCCCAGTGCACTGGCAGCTAGGCAGGTAGTGTACCCCGCAACGGTGGTGTAATCTATGCTAGCCTGCGCAAAATTGTAGTCCCTTCTTCACAAAAATAAAGTATATCTCTATGTGAAAATCATACATGTTTTATCTCATTAGATATTGAGAAACCTATCATGCACATCTTTGAAATTAGTGAAATAGATCCCTGAAAAGATGTTAAAGTCACTGTTTTTTTCTGAATTTTTGGATGAAAAAAAAAAGTCCTTCACTGCGTGAACGCATCCGGATAATAGAGATTTCCGGATAAAAGGAGGCCGGATAATAGAGGTCGAATTGTAATGAGTAATGCTTGAGGAAGGAACAGAGTTGCAAAATTTCGTACAGTGTCTTTCAGATTTTGCCAGTGACATAGGCTGCAGAGTAGCCAAGTATTGCCAGGCCCAGGGCGAGAATAGCAATCGGCCATGTAGTGCAGGGCTGTACTGTTTGCATACAAGGACTAGCACACATACACACACGCACACACATATTACAACTGTTGTACTATCTATTAGCTGATGATGCCAATAATTCAGTGTGTTCCAAATGTGCCTCAAAATTATTAAGTTATCTTGGGGGATTTTAGAATTCATGTCAGCCCAAAGTAGCTTGCAGTCAGTGAGAATTAATGTATTGCAAACATTTCTTCATTTACCATACTTGTAACTTGGAAATGATAGCACACTAGATGTTCAAAGTGTGGAGCCACAGCGGCATCATGTTGCTGTTGATTTGTATAGCCTATGTTGGAGAGAAGTAAGGGCAAGTTAGATAAAATCGATAAGACTTTGATTCCAATCCGCATATTAGGAAGGAGTACTTGATGCTGCTGTAATCCTTATTATTTATATCATATAAAAGTGGAAGGTGAAACTGGGATATGCACAAGTTGGAAATTCACATCATCAGCTTTTCCTCAATTCTCTAGTAATGTGTGATTTATAAGAAAACAAAATGACATGAATCTCTCTCCTCAGATCTCGAGCCTGAAGGAGCGGCTGACAAGTAAATCAGAGCGGTCACTGGAGGAGATGGCTGCCCTGCAGCGTAAGGCTGACCAGGAGATCAACCGGCTCAAGTTCGAGATGGCCACGGCGGCCGAGGGCCACTCCCAAGTCCTGTCGGACCTGAAAGACGCACAGGAAAAGGAGCGCGAGAGGACATTGGCCGAACATCGGAAGGCACTTGAGGTACAGCACCCATTCTCTACTCTAAGCTACACACACACACACATTCATAGATTGCCTAATCAGACCTTCATCACATAAGCCTAATCAATGTCTCTCTTCACACATGTGCTGTACTCGCAGTAACAAGTCATGCAAATCAGAAATTCACCGTAATTGATCCCTTTTTTGTGAAACTTCCATGATTTTACTGCATAAGTAGTAGTGCAATTGTATATATGAGCCATTCTTGATTAACAAAAGTGTGCAGTAGGAATGGACTTTGCTAGATCTTGATGTTATTTGAGGATGCATTTACCTTTGTGTATGCATAGCTGATGATGTAGAAATATTATTTTTTTAAAGTGTATTCTATTTCTCTTTGTCTTGCATTGCAAAACAAGTAGTATGATATCACAGTATGAAGTAACTGAGTATGTAAGTCATGATGCTGTGGTGTTAAAGGGAAGGTATCACCATCTCCTGCAGGACTTGGAGAATACGCTAAAGGCCAAGTACAAGTCCAGCACCGACTCTGATCTTGAAGCCCACCAAGAGGCCCTCAAGAAGCTGAGGACCGAATTGGACCAGACTCGGCTCCAGGAACTGGACATGCAGTCCACTGAACACAGGAAGGCTATCGGTATGAATACCTCCATGGTACTCACTTTCATACCATTTTTTTTTTTTTTTTTTTTTTGGGGGGGGGGGGGGTTGTTGTTTTGTGTTTTTTGCTGGTGGTGGTGGCAGTCTGCATTGGGGAGGCTAGGCAGATTTCCTGAAATCAAACCTGACTGTAGATTCTCAACTTGAATTTAGCAGCCCAGTAACATAACGTCACATGTTTCATTTATTATTACTGGTAATAGGTGATTTATTTACTCTGGTGTTATTGTATGTTTACTGTTTACTTATTGACATTGCCATCATAATAATGTTTTGCTGTCATTTCTTATTTTATTATTATTTACTTTTAAACATTACCGTCATAATGATGTTTTTGCTGTTATTGTTATAATGATTGTTGCTTCTACTTCTACTTTTTTTATTATTCTTTTTATCATTATCATCATTGTTGCTCTCTTTTGTAGTAATAAATGCCAAAATTGTCTTTGTTACTGATGACGATGAGTATTACTATTTTTTTGCGTTGCTACCATCACCATGTACATTATCCACTGGGAGCTACTAGTATGTTAAACAGTTCATGCATGAGATATTTTGTGGAACTTTGATAGAAAGGTTGCCTTTTCCTTTGACCTGCAGAGAGGCTACGCCTAGAGCTGACCCAGCGCCAATCTGCAGAGCTTGACCAGCTGACCAGGGCCCACCGCACGCAGATGACCGCTGCTAAAATGGAGTTGGACAGAGCCATTGAACTCAAGGAGAGACAGGTAAGGGTGTCCAGTGGAAGCAGCAAACTACTGTAAAAGTTCAAATTTTTGTGAGATGGAAATTTCTGTGCATTTCACACAACATGAAGCTACCACGAAAATGAAATTATGCAAATTGTTTGCATGTCATATGTAATATCATTTAATTTCAAGGTACGTATATTGTAGGGGTATAATTCCTGTATGTAGTTTTTTACATTTGCTAGTCCTATAACATGAGTGAATATGCTGTCGTAATGTGTACCAGTTACCTTTTACCAAAACATGTGCTGCCAAAATAAAAAGATATAAAAGTCATATGCATACATCAAAATAACTTTTTTTTTTAAATTGATCTCATTATCGTCGCAAATTGCCTCAGCCAGACAAGTTTTTGGTAGAACCTTTCAATTCATTTCAAGCAAATTCCAAATGATGACAGATGAATTTTGAGCCCTTTAGCTGTAACTTGCTGAAACCCTCTGGGCGGTGTGTCTAATCCCATGACCAGGAGCGGGATCATGAGCTGCGTAGCCAGGAGTTGAAGGAGGACCTACACCACCGGGACCGTCACATCGGGACCCTGGACCAGGAAGTCAAGGATCTCAGGGGGGAGCTGGACAAGTTGAAGGGGGAGATTGACTTCAAGGCTCAAGAGGTGCAGAAGATTAAGTCCGAAGCAGTCACACATCTCAGGTGAGTGTGGTAATACTCTGTTTTGTCGTTCTTTCTTTCTTTGAGATGGGGTTGGGGGATGGGGGAGGGGGAGGTGTCTCCTTTGTTGACTGTTCCTCTGGATACTTGATTATTTCTTATAACACTCTCTTTCAACTGATTAACTTCTTCAAGGCTTTTTATCCACTCTCGTACTGAGCATATCTTATTTGTCAGGAGCATCCAATGAATATCAGAAAAGCAAGAAAGAATTCACATCTTTCTGGGGATAGTTGGTAAGGGATGCTCCACTCATTTGAAAGTCGCGTGTGATGGGGTAAGAAAGATAGTATTGCGGATCAATGTGTCCCCTTGATGCACGGCAATGTGACGAATTTAGTATATGTTGCTCAGCACTTGTATCATATGCGTATAAATGAGTGAAACTTTTTAATATTTTTAGTGAGTATGTGTGCATATGTTGCTCAGAACTTGCATTGTAAGTGAATGAATTTAGTAAACCATGATTATTATTTCACCAAGTACAGTGGCACAAAACGATTTTGCACTTTGACTAGATATTGATTAGGTTTTGCAGTACAGATATGAAAATCATGTTTTATTGATCTACAGTTGGCTTGTTTTACAATGCTCCCTGATACTGTATGAGCTGAAATTTTCGCGGTGGTTTTATTTTCGCTAATTTCACGAATCACCTTTGAACCGCGAAAATAACAATGCACAAAAAAGTAAGTTCAGTTAGACCCTCACAACGGAAAAATTAACAACAGGCGAAAATGCCCTCCAAGTAGCAATTCACGAAAATATCTGTACGCGAAAATTTCAGCTCGTACAGTATTACAGAGTGAAACTGTGCACAAATGTATACTGACCTATCCATGAGGGGAGAATATGTGTGAAAGTAAACTTGAAAAACAAAAGACCATATATTTTGCAACAAATCACCCAAATTTACAGGAAGCGAGAGCAGGCGTTGTTGAAGGCCCACCAAGACAACTTAGACAAGGCTTCAGCTGAGCACCTGAGGGAAACCCAAGCCATGCTGGGGGAATTCAACAAGGCCCAGGACCTACTCAAGGACAAGATTTCAGCGCTGCAAATCATGTGAGTTCATATACCCACCAGACATTGAGAGCTATAGTAACATGCACTTGTATTTGTGGGACTAACAGCTCTGCTTCCACACAGATAGTGTCATGGCAGGATATGTCAGTAGCTGGATGTAGCACCTGCTAGTCCCATATTTGTGGAATGGTTTTGGGTTTGAACAGAAAACTGGATAGTTGGATCAGCATAAAAATGTTGGTCACCCTTTGCACAGCACAGACAGTTAGGCTTATATCAATGTAACTCTCGTAAGTAAAAAGCAGAAATGCATTGACCCCGTGGGCCCTACAGCTCACTGTATGTGTCGTATATTTCACAGGGTTTTTATTTTCATGAATTTTGCAAATCGGGTGCTATCCCCAAATTCAAGAACATGTGAAAATATTAACTCCAACCCTGCCATGAATGTGAAGCACTTGCATACATGTAATGGTATGCAGTACACAGTACATGAACAAGGTGCATGATAATACTTTACACCATGATCACAAAATTAACCTGTTCCATACAGGAACCTGGTGGCCTATGTATTAAGTCTATGGGGATTTCAGAATTCAGTATCAAACAGGTTAACTGATTGCAAAATTGACAGGAAGTCCAGTTGGCAAAAAAAGAATTAGAATCGCTGAATATATGGCGTAAACAGTATTCAGTGTCTTTCCTGTTTGCAACCAGTATTTCAGCTCTGGTTATTTCCATTTTAAAGGGATGTCTTCAGTTGCTTCGGCAGATCTATACCAAGACTGACCTTTAACCCCTTCCCATCATGCTATGCCACACACAGGTTGGAGGAGGCGGAGGAGCGCTACCAGTCGCGGGACTCGAGGCCAGAGGACCTCCAGCAGATCAGCAGACTCAAGGATATGATAGCAGACAAGGAGCAGGCCATCAAGAAGCTCATTGTGAGTATCAAGCTCTCCATCTTCCTGTCCAGACCGTATCACCTCCCCCCCCCCCCCCCATGTGATGGGTGTGCTGTAAAACCAGAAAAATTCACAGCATGAAACTTTCGCAAATTGGAGCTGACAGCCTTTTTCTCAGCATGAAACTTTTATGAATTTTCAACTAGCATGTAATGCAATGTGCAGACAATTTTTTTCTCTTTCTATATTTATCGAAATGTATATACAATGTAATATAAACATACCAAAGATTACAGTACCAAAATCATGGGGCATACATGTACATGTAGAACCATACATTTTGTGATTTCAAACACATATACTCCTACCAATCACAACGCATATTAACAAAAGTACATCTTGTAAATTTGTCTAGTAACTGTTATTAGACAAAAAATTTTGTGTGCATTTTGCTTTTGCGAATCTTGGCTCCTCGCAAAAATTCACGAAAGTTTCATGCACACAAAAATTTCTGGTTTCTTGTTTTACAGTATTCAGTGTGGTTTGAGACTGCAAAATTTCATGTTTTTAATCAAGTTTTCTGTGTGCATTTCTGGTTGTGTCCAGAGTTACAAGCCATTCAAAAACATTCAGACACGTGGGCCCCACTTGATAAAACTTGTGATCAGTGACAAGTTGTTATAGTTGTGTCAAGCTGCTGAAATCCTTGCATCTGACTGGGGGCTGAGCAATGGAACCAGCTGCCTTGTGCACGTGCATAATACCATTTTTAGCCTAGTAGAGTCGTCTTTAGTGTTCACATTGCAGATCTAAAGTTTGCGAGCGTCACACACTCCAAGAGTAAGGACATATGTGTATGCACACATTTTGGAAACTTTTGTTTACTTTTAGACCTACTAAAATGACTTCAGCAGCATTTGACATCTTTCTGAGTATGATAACAATTAAGTGCTTCTGTGAGTGTGAAACCCCATATGAACTCGCTGCTAAAGATGTAGGTATCTTTGGCGTACAGGTACCTGTAGTTGGCAGGTGTTTAGTATGATTATATGCAGTTTCCTGTGATAGCCCCCCTCTCCAGGACAGCGTCTTCGCTTTTGGGAGAGTACTCATTCAAGGTTCAAAGTACATCCAAGTTGTCATCAGTTGATGGTAATATAGTTGTGGTCAGAACACTAGATTACTCTCATTTGTTTGTGTGTCAGATTAAACTAAAAAAAAATAGAATAGAACTGCAAACGAGGTGGGGCCCAGGAGCCAGAACGTAAGACTATATGAGCATAGAGATGGTGCCAAGACATAAAGGGTAGAGATATGTAAAGACATCCGTAAAGGCGGCCATGTTGGGTTGTGAAAATGTGGTGCTCCACCCTCGCTGGCACAGATGCAGGGCGGGCGTGTGACTAGTTTGGATTGAGAAATTCTTATTGTGGCCTCTGGCCGCCCTATATGCGCGCTATAAATCCTTTTATGAGCTAGTCTCAGTGTTTGAAACCTGTGACCATCCGATCCTTAAATTGTGTGTCCGCCTCTCTTTTTCGGGTTCTTGACGCCTTAGCCATTCTGTGAGGAGATGACGTCTTCACTCAAGAGGCAAGATCTGCTCGGTTATTTTATAACTTCGCCAGTAACCATATAACTCAGATAATAGACATATATATACTGTAACATTTACATATCAAAAAGACACACCCTATGGGAAATCTATGGAGTCTCAATATCTCAATTCTATTCAATTCTGGTACTGCCTCTTGGTCATGGAGATCTAATCATATGTAGGTTCCTTCGTATTCACTTCTATATACTCACAGCATATAACTTTCGAAGGGTAGAGCACTCCTGTATAAAGATGCAAGGGAATGACACATCACGGCTTTTGTATCACAAATGATGACCCCCAAGGGTTCCCTGTACACAACAATGTATTCAGGCCGTGATTTAACTTTAACCCTATATTCTCGCCTGTTGCATAATGCAGTTTATGAGCTGCTGGTGCTGGAGGCTATTTCACGCATGTTTAATCAACTGTGCTCTCTCAGAGTCGAATTGATATCACTAGTAAACACGTATGAGAAGGTAGTATGGAAAACTATATATCAATTGAAAAAGGAAGTAATGGTCTTAGATAGTCAGAAATCATCATCTTCTAATGAAATATGTGAAGTCACATAACATAGATATTTACATATAAAATACACAATTATGAATAGTCATATTGCTCATTCAAATGAAACAACTTATGAAGAATATAGTCTTAATACGAAAAGATAATTGATTTTTGTCATTGTCATTATGTTAGCTTTCCACTGGTACATAAATCAAAGGGTATAAAGCTTACAAATATGAAAAGATATTGAATAGAAACAGGTATATAGATGTGGACTAGTGTAGTCTAACTCATAAACCTATGGATGGGACTACAGTGAAGTACATACATGTACAACATTGTTCTATCTTACATAGATGTAGACCTATTCTGTTAGCTGTAAACTTCAAAAGTGAATGCTACTCCATATCACTAATCCATGTAATGACAGGAAGTGAGTCAAGTGAATGGGATGTTAGGTCATAGTTCATGGGCTCTGAGAAGCTGTAGAAATGACGTCATCATCCAAGTCATTTCTGCTATGGGTTAATTATCCGTACATTAGTGCTTGGAGTGTTTGCGCGAATGACGGGATATCTTGTAGATCTGCAGATATGGGTTAACTGACATGTAATGTACTCTTATTCTAACTGAAAGACTCCCAAATTATATAAACGAAATTAACTTCACAAAGCAATGATAAGAACTAGAGTATATGTTAAAGGGAAGCACCTATAAAGATATCCTGCTATGGGTATCAGCTGCCATTGGTTCCCATTAAGTACAGGCATGGATCATTCTCTGTCTGCTGAGTCAAAATGTCAGTCTCACAACGTAACACTGGCACACATGTCCCTGTGCACACACTCTAGACAGAATGTTGGCCAAAACCAGTTTCATTGTTTTGAGGCAGGCTGGCAGTTGCTGTGCAATATCAACCTGCTGCAGTGACAACTTGTTAAAAAAAGTCACAGAAAAATGTCAGCCCCTCACGTGGACCAAAGAATAAACAAATCTATTCCATTTTTTTGTTTCTTCTTCAGTTGCTGTGAATTATCTCAGATCCCATTCATTACTGTCCTCACCCATTTGCATGCCCGATTGGTAGTGAATTGTTTATGGGATAGCTCCATTGTAATACCTAGCATTAAGCGATTGTTCATTTATCATTTATAGTATTTCTTAACATGTTCTAACTCCAGGTTGAAATGTATCATACCTCCATATTTCTCTTTGTATTAAATACTAAAACTCCAGTATCAGTAATAATCATAACAGTATCGTTTTCATTATTATCTGCCTTCCCGCAAAAAAGAATAAGATTTATAGTTGTTGTTTAGATTAAACTCTAGCCTGTCTCTGGAAAATAATGCTTATTCAAAAGTGTAGAGTTGTACAAAGTTTAGATTGTAGCAGCTCGATATTGTCATTAACAAGTGAAATCATACCAGAGGATAAATATCCCCCTTCCCCACCCTACCCCTTGGTACTGAGCTCTGCACGACAAGCAAATGTATTTGATGATTGCCCGGTGGTGCAACTGGCCAACACACACACACACAATATTTGTGTGTTTATACAATTTGTCCAATGCCCTCATGCTGCACAGATGGTTCGGTTTGTAATAAAAACTAAGAGCATTCACAATGCAACACATCTATGAGATTAATACTTCTATTGCCAAACTCCTTTCTTTCAGGTTAATCGTTTGTTTTTGTTTTTGTCTGTCTCTTTGTCTGTTGATTTTATCCAATATCTGCCTTTTTTCCCTCTCTTTCTCTCAGGATGACAAACGGTTCTTCCAAATGGAACTCATTAACCGAGAAACCAACTTCAACAAAGTGTTCAATGCAAACCCAAACATTGGAGTGCTGAACCCCCTGGCAGCTGGAAAGGTGAGGAGCCCTATTATGTAACGTTCACCAAATCTTTTACCCATCTGGGAGCTATTACCTAAGATATGTGTATATCATGTGAATTATTGCATTATCATAAGGCTGGAATGAAAGAACATAAACACATAGATAGAGCTGTCATGGTATGCTAGATCTGTTTATTTCTTCTTTTTTCTCGGTACAACTTTGCTTTGCATAGTTTATGTTTTCATTGTTCTCTTTATATTTGTATGGAGCTACATGAAGGCAATTCCCAGATGCACCTTGAAAATGAAGCGGAAATGCCAACTGTTACTTTTTTGCAGTTTATTTTACTGTTTTGCCAAAAATACTGCAGGTTCATGGCAAATACTGTTTTCCCCAAATTGTATTACCTTGGCACTACACATGTCTTTGCAGGAAAGGCAAATATATTGTCTTTCCACCAGAAATGTACCTTTTTATCTCTCAGAATACTGCAATGCTGTTCACAAGGTTGGCATCCCCGTGTATGGGGGTTGAGAAGTTGCCACATATATTCCGTGAATGTTACTTAGCCATAGTTTTATGACATCCCCATCCTCCTCTGTGCCACCATTTTGCAGAAGAAGCGAGGAAGTGCAGGCAGTACGGGTAGCGACGACGCCCAGCGCTATGTGAGCGCTCCCAACCTCAACTCCCCTGGCGGCATGAAGGGGTTCGGAGGACTGACGGGCACCTCGTCCACCGGCAGCAGCCCAGGGGCCAACGCCCGTCTGGACCCCCTGCCGGACTCGCCCATCCATGACATCCAGCTGAACCCCAAGAGACCCCTCCAGGATGCAGCCCTCCATCCGCCTCGGCCTCCCCGCACCAAAAAGTTCATAAATACCTGACTTTCCTCTTGCGGAACTACCCAAGGGCAAGAACGGATATGCAGCAAATTATACATCAGAATTAAGATTATTGTTCGAATGATGATCCTGTCGTGGTCAACCATTTTAGGAATTGTGCAAATACTTCGTGACATGACGTAATTTGTGTATTTATTTTGCAGCAGGAACTGCTACTACCAAATCAGTAAACTTTCATTGTAAATGACACCTGCAACTGTGGATGTAAGTGGCTCCTGCAACATTCCAATATACTATATAATGGAGAGAATGCAGCATAATACTGGTATCATGCCTGCGTGTAGTGTCATCGTATAAGATCCGGGTTGCACCTGAAGCGTTCAGACACCTTGATTTTTCCCAAGGTTGCTGCCAGCCGTCACCTTGCTGAGATCCAGGACATACTGCAGCTTGAGACTTTGCAGTTTGTAACAACACACTACATGGGACTCAGCAGAGATGCTATGCAAATCTGGAGCAAAATGCCCTCAAAAGTGGTCACTATTTTGAATACGTGGGGCACTACATTATCTTTGTGGGGTCCATATTTTTCTGTTAATGAATGATTGCTTAGTAGATTTCACAGAGAAAAATATCAATGAAGAGTGGCCTCCCAAATGAACCAGGTGACACCAAACTGAATGATATGGTATGTGAACAGTATGGTGTTATAAACTTGATGAACTGATTCTATGTTACAATTGTTCCCAAAGTATTTGATACTGTGACCAAATAAATGTAATCTTCCATATCACATCTTGCTTCTGAGATTTCTTAAGGCAAATGTTTGACAAAGTACCTGATATTACGTTGTAAACCCGAGAAACTGTTCAACCAGCTTTCATGATTTAACATAGATTTATAACAATTAAGCGATCACTGTTACCACAGGTATATGGCTTGAAACATTACTCTGTGCAGATAAATGTGAATGCAGTCTTTTAGCATCAGTCAGTTCTTCATTTATGCAATGAGTCATTCATAGTTATTTGGCCACGTCATATTTAAGAAACAGTCACATTTGTAGATTCTTTTTGGTAGTACACTCCATGACTTGGAGTCTGTCAAAGTGACATTAGCTATCAGCACTTGGTGTGTATAAATCAAAATTTTCCTAATCTGTAAATACTCATTTGCCAGTGGGTATACAGATGGTCCATAGCACTGTGAGATGCCTTTCCTACTCGAAGGAACATTCATACATAGCCATGTAGGAATTGTTTCACTTTGATGTGTATGCAACAGACTTCCAAAGTACACAAATCCGTCCAACTTTCTGCCCTGAGATATCGTACTGCAGGGAACTTTGCATTCAAAGTATTATCTGCTCCAAGAAATTCATCTTTGTGAAAGTCATGATTTTAGTGTCAGGTGGTTAGCATGTGTGAAAGTGCTTCTCTATGCCAGAAATTAGTACGTAGTTTCAGCAGCCTGCTATACAGTAGAATGAACAGAATTTTAGGCAGAGGAAAAGGCCTCATTTGGCAGGCTTTTATTTGTTGCTGTTTTGTGCCTATAAAGCAGAGCCCATTCCTTTTTATTAGAACTAGAGACTGTCTGTCTCTAGCAAATTAGAGAAGAAGATTATTGCCGATCAATCTTCTATATGGTGCATGTTTCTAATTTTTTCTTTTGGACAAATTTTATGTTGACAAACCAGTACACTTGCCTGCTTTGCAGTGTGTCTCAAAAATCAGATGGAAGTGGTTAAAGTGATCAGTTCAAAGTTGGACTGTAGGCCTCTGATTGGTCAAAATGGAAGGCTCACATTGTTTATCATTGCTGTTTAATGGCCAGAGATTTCATTATTATGTACCACCAATAATCTTCGCAAGGTGAATGTTGAGGGCTGGGAGTGTTCATCTGTCATTGAGTAGAATGTGGAAGAAAGCACTGGGTTGAGTGTGAATGTGTATTGATCACATATTCATAGGACATTTTGGGGGTTCTTCATGGCTTTGAAATTATGACTTCGGTGCCTTTTAGTAAAAAAAAAAAATGAGGCTAATTTTGAGGACATGATACAGTATTCATCGCATAATCGGGACAGGTTGGGAGTAGCAAACACGGCCCCTTTAAGCGAGGTGCCCGATTTCGCGATGAGCACTCACCATACACGGTCTGACTGATACGGCATACGACATGTACATGTAGTGTACTGTACACACACACACACACACACACACACATACTGACGTACTGTACATGTGAATACACAACCACGCTACCCCTCGGCGCGACCCTCTAGCTCTCCCTGCACATGGCTTTGCTTATGTAGGGGAGAAGAATGTTCGCAAAAGCATGTGTTTCGCAATGGCATGGATACTTATACACGGTGCTTTCGTGGCTATGCATGTACGTGTACTGGATGGACGGAGGTCAAAACACACCAGTCCGAAGCTTGCTTTGTAAGTTCGATGTAAACGACAACTGATGGGGAATCTTTGAAATATTGTTGTGGTATTTTGGTAGATTTTTTGTGTAGAATATCAAAGAAATCAAAGATCGCTTGAAGAAAAATTGTCCCGTTTATCAGAGGTCACCGCCCGATTATCCAGTGAAAATAGCATGCATTGGAAATGTTTCTGGGAAGCGTATGTCATTTAAGCGAGGTTCCCGATTATCAGATGCCCGATTATGCGATGAATACTGTAATACGGCTTCTGACCCCATGGTGACAGCCATCACCCAGCAACTTTCTCATGAGGGGAAAAATTGTATTGACTGTGAAGTGCCATCATGGCTAGCATAGCACCATTGTATTTTCTTTTAAAGGGATGGTGCAGTATTGGTGGAGATGAGAATTGAGCTTCTAACTTTTTGCGAGATACCAAGAAAACACTTATGATATAGTACAGAACATACCATTTTAAAAGGAATTCAAAGTTTATTTGATGAAAATCGCGTTTGGAATGACTGAAACATCCAAAAACAAAGTAAAACAAAGCGATCGTAATAAAGTGTGGGTCCCACACTTTATTAGAATCGCTCTTTTTTGGATATCTCTGCCATTTCAAAACCAATTTCATCAAATAAATGCTGAATTCCTCATAGAATTACATGCTCTTTCATATTTCAAAAGAGGTTTCTCATTATCTCACCAAAAAATGTTAGAAACCTGAAATTAGGTCTCAACCAAAACCATACGATCCCTTTAATATCGCAGTGACCTGCTCTTTTTGCAGGTCTGTAGGATAGCTGATTGCACTTGGAAGCATTATGCCATCTCCAGTTCTCCAGATTGATTATAGATTTGTTGGCCTTCCGCTAAACTGACAAGCATCAGTACTTTGACTACATCAATATGGTGACAAAACTTTTTGTGTAGTGTATTCAACTTCAGTATTGTAACCCGTCGGAAGTAATTTGGTTGTGAAATGGGCATTGTTGCTATACAGCTGTAGGAATGTGAACGCCTGTGGCGCATTAATTTTTTTTCACCTTTAACCTGTTGAAGATGAGTACCTAGTATACTCGGGCAGGTGTCTATGAAAAATGCGTGTTGTGGCAAAATCAGCCCGTCCTCAACGGGTTAATTCTTGGGATATAAACTTCTGGTTTACTGAACACGCGATGTGTAAATGTACGCTTTTCAGCACATTGAATGCCAAAGTACTAGTATTCACAGAGCGTATCAAATTGTGTCTTATAATCTGTCGAATAATAGAGTTATTTTCTGATCTGTAACTTTACATTTGATGAATGGGATTCTTCTGCGAAGCGGCCCAATGTTGGGCCGATGATGCAAAACAACAAAATTATGGAAAATATCCATAGATGAAGGATGTGACGTGGGTAAACATAGTTCTGTGGGGTAAACCGCAAAACCGAAAGTGTACATCCCAAGAGCAATTGATCATCGGTATCGCGAGGTGATATCGCTTGATATTGGCTATATGCGATAGGGAGAATTTTGCTGTCCTATTTGTGTAAAACTGGCATCCACCAGTAATTCTCTGTACCTGATATACACAAAGACTGTGTATGTCAAGAATTTGTCAATGCAGAGCAATGGTTTGTATTCATTTGACCATTTTGGTAGTTTATACAACTTCTTGTTCCTCCATGACTGTATGTAAGGCTAATGTAGTGTTCACATCTCCTGTGGAAATTTATAGGTAGGTATTTAGCAATGCTCTCGTGTAAGGCAAAATATGGAAGGTTCCTCTTTTTGGCAGGGGGTCGGTCCTTGCCAGAGCCTCAGTCGCGCCAGAAGAGACAGTCAAGTCACATGTAGGGACTACAAACTCATGATGTAGCACAGGAGTTATTTGTGTGTGTGTATGGTTTTGCATGTCTGTGTGAACATCGTGTATTCCCCCTTTGTTTTCAAGGTGCTACCAATCTCCTCACCTTGTGTGGTTGAGGGTGGGGATGGGGGTGGGGGAGGGAACAACCAAACTTTGCTATCAAGACAAGTGAAATGCATGGTTACCTACTGCCCGACATCCTCAAATTAATACCACATTCTGCTCACTGGCAAAAAGAGGAGATGCCTGCTATATATGACATAGAAGATTTACACACTCATAGATTGCATAAATTATACGGTAACTGTTAGGCTTTCTCCAAGAGTATTCAGTGAAAATACCAACTCCATTTTTGTATCTTGATTATTATATCATACAATATAATGGTTTTAAAACTACCATGTACTAAAAAGACATGATAAAAATGACAGTGATGATGCTGATTTAATAATCATTATAGGAATAATATAATTATTTTATTATAATTTTTCATCACCATCACTTATGAAATTGCAATTATTATTATTTTTAAAAGACCTTTCGTACTCTGTGAATTCTATTTATCAACCCATTTGCCAGGTTGTGGCAACATGGGACAAAAATTATTGCAGCAACCTGCTCTTATGTGGAGGAGTTCAAAATTATTTCCGATTTACAGTTCCCCACAACTGATCAGTATACCGATACCAAAAGAAAGTTTTACCATTATATATATGTATATGAATAAAGAAAGTTTATTGAGTCATAATATTCTGCTACACCCTCTACTGTGTAAACACCTTGAAAATGTCAAGTTTCTATCATTTCTATGCAGAAGTAATCTCTCTGTGAAGGTATTCTTGGCTTTATTTATTCTTTTTAGTGGTAATTGTTTCTACAGAGAAATGTAATCTATGTATGAATGCAAACACTAAATGTTCCGTCACAGCTGTGCTCTTTTTAAAACTCTACCTGTACTTAATGTTTATTGCAAATCTATACAAATGAAATACAACAGATTATACATGAAAAACACTTGACTGCATTCTGTGTGTGATGTACATCAATATAATGGAGGATACAGGAAGTGAATCAAAGTAGAGAGAGGGAGAGAGAGAAGGGGGGGGGGGGGAAGGAAAGGCAAATGTAAATCAGAGTCTGGTGTGAGCCAGCAAAGCAGGAGGAAGTCTACAGAATAGATGTACACGTTTATACAGTGCACTCCCGCTATAACGAACACGGTTATAACGAAATTCCGGTTAAAACGAAATAAAATTTAGGGCCGCAACATTATCAACTCTATGTATTTTTATTGTTTATTCATTCGGTTATAACAAAATTTCGTTATAACGAAAGAAAACTGCCGGTCCCGAGGACTTCGTTATAACGGGAGTCCACTGTATAACAGTTGAGCCTCGTTATAATGAGATGGAATATAGGAAGATAAGTAACATAACAGAGCAATTTTGCAGCCTCCATTCCTTTCACATTCTTTATTTTTAACCCTGATATAACATTTTACATGTCAGTGGTTCCACGCAGCTCGCTATGAGATTCCCCTGTATATACTGTAACACGCCACATTTTTAGCGTGTAGCAAAAAAAGCTGCTGAAAACTGCTTATCCAATAAAGGCGAGCAAATGGGAGTAAAAGTGGAGTCAAAAGGGGCCTGAGCTTTCGATCCAAGCAGAATCTTCGTCAGAGGCAAGACGAAGATTCTGCTAGGATCGAAAGCTCAGGCCCCTTTTGACTTGATATTTTTGGCGTGTCTAATCTTTCGTGAATCGGGACTTTCTGACAATTTCGCGAGTGGTTAGATTTGTGATTGTGGAGTCCAGTACTGAATGGAGGAATGTATGGGAGAAATGTGCACGTCACATTGATGTTGGGATGAGAGTTAATATTTTCGCGTTTTTAAATTCGCGAAGAGCACCCGACTTGCGAAATTCGCGAAAAATAAAAACCTCACAAAATATCCTGCGTATACAGTATACACCAGGGGATCAACCGAGACCATCTATACATAGATAGCTTTGTATTACAAACACACACACGCACACACACACACACCAAGGCTTATTGGAACATTACATCTGCAGAATGTGGTTGTCTGTATATCACTATTAATGTATTGAGAAGATTCTGTTAGTGCCCCAGGTATTTTTGCCTTTCATTTTTGTTTCTCTTTATTTTGGTCCTACGTTGCATCCGTGCTCCTCATCTTTACACTCTGTTCAGAATTTGGGACCTACGCTTAAGCTCGCTTTTAAGTAGGTTCCATCATATTTCTTTAGCGTTATACATAGAACCAAACATACGATGATTGACCGCTACAATGTTTTACATGCTTACATTAATTTACTGTACATCCAAGCCGGATATTATGATTCACTATGTTTTTATTACATTTGATGTACATTCCTTCGTTGAGAAGTATGAAAATGAATTGAATTGAATAATATGTATTCATGCACAATACAAAGCCACCATTCATCTCTTTCAATCATTCACTGCACGACACCAAAAGAAGGCAAATGTTATGTACTACCCGCTCCTGTTAGCATCAGGTGTTTAATTCTTTACAGCTTTGTATTCTATTTGTATATAACCCCTCACAAATAATCATCTTGACACAAGAAAGTAATATTTTGGGGCAAACTCGGGATCCAAGCTTCCGACAGCATTTTCAGACAAATTATGCACACATTTGCATTTCATGCATCCGTTCTCCGCAATGGGTGGGCAGTTACATTAGATCAATCCACAAGTTGACCTTGAGCTTTGCCAATCTGTATGAATGAATATGTCCAACACAATTCCAGCTATAGAAATACTATATCAAAAGAACAGAGGGAAAAAAAAAAGTTTCATGAATGCAAGTGTCTCAGAAAGTTCAATAAATTTTGAATCGCAATGCAAATGATTGATCTATAAGAGATATCAATGGATTACTCGAAATGAGAAATGCTACGTCAATCACAGAACATAATCATGAACACAGATGTTCTGTGCATACAAGCCTATTTATCTGCTTATATGTTTTTACACATGGGTTTGCTTTTTTTTGTATATGACCATAGGTAGTTTTGACAGGAAAAGACAGCTAAAGGCATGCAAAGAGCCACACATAATTAAAACCACATTTTATACCAGTTTCTCAGATCGGGCAAGTCTTGGAATGCAGGAGTCTTAGCGTCTTAGTCAGCGCAGATCTTCTCTTTCATGTCCTGGGCCCTGTTTCATGAAGTGTTAAAACTGATTGTATAGTTGATTTCAACTGTAAATCTATGGCAGCCTGTGTGGTAAGGAAATTCAATATCGATTTTATCTTTTGGTAAAATGGGGCCAGAATCAACAAACCTTTACACCTTTGGTTTATTAACCACTTGCAAAGTGGGGGGGGGGGGGGGGGGGGGGGAAGGCATGATTGAAGAGGACTCCATGTTTCATGTTTACATTTGACTTTGTTTGATTGACACAGAAATATCAAACAGTCGGGTTATTCGTTGTTTCATTACCACCTGACACAAAAATAACACATTGACATAAAACAGCCATAATGGTCACAGTTGGATTTCTGGTATGCCAGTGAGAAGTCCTCTGATTTTTTGCACAAAATCAAGACGAATAAACCACAGCCATCCCAGCAAGTTAAAGACCCAGTAGCATGGGGAAGGAAGGGTAACCCAGTTCAATCGATCTTCACTTGCTGTCCACTGGGATACATTAAAAAACCAAGACTAGCGCAGGTCTGACGTCTGGTAGATTATAATTGCTTGTTACGTGCATCAAAGCATACACTCAGCGGTAACGTTCGACTTCACTTGAGATTCTTCGGCTCTGTGTGTGTGTACTGGCAGAGAGATTAGTGAAAAAGCTGTACACAATATTTGCTGCGGGGATTCTTTGAAGACACCTCGAGCGAGCTTGACTTGCATGATATCTTTAACCCGTTGAGGACAAGTCCCAAGTATAATCTGGCAAGTGTCTATAGGAAATACGTGTCGTAGCAAAATCAGCCCGTCCTCAACAGGTTAATGAAAAGAGCACCCTGGAGTATTGTGAAAAGATCATCACCTCATCCCCTAGTAGTATACACTCATGTTCTGAAAGTGAGTCTGAACATAAAGTGGATATTTCCCTTCAACATGGGAGCCTTTCCAAGTTGACAGGAGACCAAGGTATAAAGGATGAAGTAGTCCCTCTTGCAGCGCTGATAGCGAGAGGCGTGTTGTTCTCAGGGTGTGAAGGTGAGATTCATGGGGGTCACCCGACCGAGGACGTCCCCAGCCCCGCCCCCGGTCCGACTGATTTGCTGCTGCCCCTGCGTGATGGAACCCCCGTCTGCCTCCAAGGTGGGGTGGGCAGAGGCTTGAGGGGTTTCCCCGGCCGGCCTCCGGCTAGAAATCTCTCGTAGGATGGCTTTCCCTTCCTCCCTCGTCTGGCGAAGGTAAATGGGAGAAGAGATAGGTGAGACCGCGTGAAAAAAAAAAAGGTCACACACAGCCACAATTACTCTGCTGCCGTCACAGAAATAACCACAGATCATAACAGAACACATTACTGTAAAAGTGGACATTTTCGCATCACTTCGCGCCGGGCTAGGCAAGATCAATTTCATGTGTTTTTCATTCCGCAGAATCAAAGCAATAAATGGTGTTACATATTTTTAAAAAAAAATATTCGCATGCTTTTATTTTCAGTCATGCTAATTTCTGGTTATACAAATTCCATGAAAATTTCTACACCGCGCAAATGTCCACATTTAGAGTATTTTATGACAGGATGGGACGTCATCTCCAAATGTTAAAATAATATATTGTCCCTGGGGTGACAAGACCTTGTATCTCAAATATCATGAATTTTCAAGAGAGAGAAAAAAACAACTTTTACAAAATAACATCAATGTTGACATAAAATAATGTAGAAACATTGTTTTGAATTACAATAATTATTGCAATGTTTTAAATTTCAAATCGGTAGTCTCAGATATTCAAAATTGAGTTAGGTTTGAAAATATGCCAACTGAGATATGGGGACTTGTGATTCCAGGGACTGTATGACATAACATCTTGAGAGCTCTACATGAGAGCAATCCTGAGTGATGTGAAATTGTGCCAAAGTGATACATAGACAACAATGTTTGACAAATAAGGTTTCTTCATTTGCATTACAACATGAAACAACTTGGGTCTTAACATTCTCGTATTAGGACTATTCATATCTGGACAGATCTGTTCAGATTGGGACTATTTGCCTTCATAAAGAATTGTCTACTTCCACAAACTACTGCTGCAGTGTAGAAGGCTTTGTTTGACGGACACGAGCAGACACTGACCTCGCTATGGTCGCAGCATTTGTGTGCGTAGTTTGTGGCTTCGTCAAAGTTGTTCTGCTTGAGATGGTAGCGGGCGAGGTATCGGTAGGCCTGACACTGCTCGTCCGTGTCTGCAGTCTGTTGGGACCGAAATGAAGATACTACATGAGCTTTTTACTGTAAAGCACAGCATTTGGATAATGGCCATGAAATTCTCATGTTTTTCAGAAAACACTTAAAATACTGCATCAATTGAAAAAAAAAAATTGTAAATGATGCCATACGGAGAATGAATAAATCAAATCAAATCAAATCAATCTTCCATGGTCGACAGGACTTTATTCTATGGCTTCCCTGACATTCAAGAAACAACTAAAATAAAAAAAAAAATGCCTTGCGGAATCTGTGGTAGGCAAAGACCATTTGTCACGTCTTTCGTGGAGTCGCGTTTCGCTGAAATACAGCAGCGCCACCGATTGGTCGTCACAGTGGTGACGGACATGTAGGAAGATTCAATGCAATGTGAGATGAAAAATGCCTGAAATAAGGAACACATCTACAGGTCCTTCACTGTTGGCATCAAATTCATGCCGTCATATGCTGGAATTCTTCAGTGTGTGGTTTTTGCATGCATTTCCCAAATCATCCTACCAGGTAAAAAAAAAACTGGGTTTTCTGTCTCTTTTTCTACATGATGCATCCTTCCATTATCTTTCATCCCGCATAACTTGTCCTTCTTATCTAGCCCAGTGCTTGAAAACAAGAACTTAGTGTTTGCCATATCTCTCTTTGTCCATGTTTTTTTTTTCATGCTTTTCAGTCATCACAAACATTTCAAGGGCTGTAGATAGAAATGTTGATGGAAGGATACAAATAAAGAGTTTCAAGGGTAGATGAATATCTATCTCTCTTGACTTCCAGAAAAAAACAAACAAACAAATACACACACACACACACACACACAAGACTAAAACATTGAAATGAAAGGAGATCAATGTGAGTGAGATAGGATTTAACAGATATTGTTATTTTTTTGATATGGAAACACATATTTTCCCCCATGTGTCAGACTTGAATACAGTGCACTCTCATTATAACGAACACGGTTATGAAAAAATTCCGGATACAACGGACTAAAAATTCAGGCTGCGACATTACCCGCTCTATGTTTTCTATTGTGTATTTGTTCGGTTATAATGAAATTTCAAAGTAACAAAAGAAAACTGCCGGTCTCAAGGACTTCGTTATAACGGGAGTCCACTGTACTGAAATTCTGATCAGTGACTTTCTGTTGGCTTTCTGTCAGGTGGATTATAACTTAAGGTTCAAGGCAGTCATGGCAAGTGTCATTCACGTCACAGACACATCACACATGAAAGAACATCTTTTGCAATTCTCAGCAACTGGAAAATGAGCCTGAAAACTAAACACATCAATCACATCAACATAGGCAGTCCTTTTACTGACAGCCCAAATGATAGCTTGTCATGGAAAATAACATTAAATGCTCGAGTTATATTGGCACTGCATGGTCTCCATGAACTGAAATTATGCTGGAGGGTAAAATGCTCTTATCACAAGGCAACTTGTCTCTTGTCAGATTTCTTGTCAAGTTTCTTTCAAACAGAAAACCCATAGCATTGTACACACTGTTCAAAGTCCATGGCACAGAAAGTGTTAAAGGGACTGTACAGTACTGGTTGAGGTGGGGATTCATGTTTTGAACATTCCTAAGTGAGATAATGAAAAGCCTCTTATGAAATATGAAAGAGCATGTAATTTTAAGAAGGATTCAACATTTATTTGATGAAAATTGGTTTTCAAATGGCTGAGAGATCCCAAAAAGTGCTAATAATAAAAGGCGACATGCCACAACTTTATTACGATCTCTTTGTTTCACCTTGTTTTTGGATATCTCAGCCATTTCAAAACCGATTTTCATCGAATAAACTATTGATACCCCTTAGAACTGCATGCTCTTTGACATCTCATAGTGGTTTCTGAATATCTCGCAAAACGTTAAAAGCTAAATCCTCACCTCGACAAGAACGGTACACACCCTTTAACCCTAATCCCCTCGGGTTATTTGAGGGACTTGACACCACTGGGGGGGCCTTTTTGCCCCCCCCCCCCATCAGACTGTATAGTTAGATTTTTCAAATGTTAATTTATGTATTTTATATTAATTAATTTATGCTAATTTATGCAAAAAGACCTTTTTTTTCTTTTTTTTTTGCCTATAAATCAAAAAATAAAGCTCCACGACTTTTCATTTTTGGTGAACATATTCTTTTCAATATCTTCAACAATAATATCGAAGCAAAAATTCGGCTTCATAATTTTTTCTTATGTATTTTATTGTTAATTGAAGTTTTTATGTATTTCTTTGTTTTTTACTTTTTGTTTTTGTTGTTTTTTCATAAAATTTTGTCGCAGAAACTTTTTAAAGCATAATCAGGCTGAAATAAATCATTATCAGCCATTGAAAGTAAAAATATTTATTTTTATATGAATTAATTGCAAAAACACAATTTACATTGGATTTGTACACAAAATCATGTTTTTGAGCAATTTTGGGGTCGACGAATTTTTTTCAAAGGGGCGTGGCTTCGAAACAATATGCCCAGGAGCGACAAATTTGGTCTCAAAAGTTGCGTGATACTTAAAAGAAAAAAGTCATAAAATGTCGTGGCGAGAGCATCACGCGTTGCGGAATAATCACATGAAACGTTGAGGGGTAGGAATAGGGTTAAGAGAATAAAATCACACGTTACACACAAGTAAAGAAAGAGAGATACTAACCCCAACACTCTCCATTTCATCCACATACTTGGAATAGAACGAGGCAGCCTTCTCCTCTTCGTTGAATTTCTCATGTAACCTGAAGAGAATAAGAGAAGACAATCTTGCTGTTCTCACCATCTTTCAAAAAGCAAACATCCACAAAAAAAAAAAAAAATTGTGAAATACCAAGAAACCACTTATGAAATAGTTAAGAGCATACCATTCTCAGAGGAATTCAAAGCTTATCTAATGAAAATCGGTTTTGGAATGGCTGAGACATAAAAAAAACAAAGTAAAACAAAGCAATTTGGCCCACCTTTAATTAGAATCACACTGTTTTGGATATCTAAGCAATTTCAAAACCAATTTTCATCAATTAAATGTTGAATTACTCTTGGAATTACATGCTCTTTCATATTTCGTAGGGGGTTTCTTATTATCTTACCGAAAAATGTCTGAAACCTGAAGTTAAGTCTTAACCAAAACCATACAATCTCTTTAAGAGAGTATAACATTAATACCATCTATACGTTAGTGGTCATCAAGGCACTGAACATTCCTGAAATAATTTGTAACACTGCATGACACACTGAAACGGAATACATAAATAACCAATCAATCTTTCACAAGCTGGGTGACAAGTCTAGCTCACGTATGCAGCGAACATACCTGTAATCATTTGCAACACTGTAAACACTCATTGCCATGAATTACAAGAATAACCAATAAATCTTTCACGAGCTGGGTGAGCAGCAGAACTGTCACATGGGGTAGGAAGCTCTACCACAGTCTTGACTGCACCAGTATAAAATGCTTGACATTCAACTGTTTACATGTGCCAAATATTGTATTTCACAAAGCTTTTTTTCTTTTTCTCATTTTTGGTAGACTTGAGGCATGGCTCAGCGGTAAAATGATACAGAGCTATAATCCTTTGCTGCCTCACCTGGCTAGCTTCATCACTGCCATCCCTTCAATGTCCCCCACGGAGTAGGCCCTCCAGTAGCACTTCTTGGCCTCGGCGATCTTGTCCAGACGTTCGTAGCTCTCTCCCAGGGCCAGGAGCATCCTGGAATCATTGGGTCTGCAAAGGGGGTGGGGGTGTTCATACTAGAGGTTAAAAGGACATTCCAAACGATTTTCATAATTTCACATCATGTAGTACATAAATACGACAGCTCCATGTATAGATTTGTGGAATCTATTGTGGTCCTTGAGCAGAGAGACAATACTCTGGAAAGTCTTAAACAAATTACACTGAACCCTGTGTATGAAATAGGAGCCTCACATATTTCAGAAATGTAGCAGTGTAATTCCATCACAATACCACTTGCTTAACAAGTTTACCTGTGTAGAATGTATGCAGCATGCCATCTTCTTTTGTTCTGCTTCCTTGAGCCCCAACTCATGCATTCTTATGGTGAGGCTGCCATGTCATCATCCTTGTTCATTGCAGTTTGTTGTAAATTTTGAAAACATTCTTATTCCTTAACTCAATCACTATAAATTCTGAAACCCTGCACTCGTTATAACTAATTTATAGTTGTTCAAATGTAAAAGTCTCAAAATCGTCTGGAGGTCTCCTTTAATATCTAAAACCTCGTATGAACTGACTGTTGCATTGTATACTACCATCATTCCTGTGTGTGGTCTACTGATTGCATAGATCGTCATGTGACTTTAATGCCACATTTTCTCTTCCAGCAAACTGTCTGTCCCTCCCAGTACCTGCGCCTTTCCTTTTCCTTTCCCTCCAATCACCTCCACTCTCTATTGTATCTCATTCTGCCTTTCCAAACCAAACTCTCCTGCCACCTTCTCTCCTCTACCCCTTCTTTATGCCTTTAAACAATTTACCAATCGCGCCACTGTATTCCATTTGTCAAGCAGCCAATACTGAAACTTGCAGATAACAAAATGTATGTTTGCAAACTAATTTCTTATATTCTTTGCTTTAGTTGTGAGGGATAACTACCAAGGTAATGGTGAAACAAGTAGGCACACTCTGGAAATTTATGAGAATCATTTATTGAAATGCTACAAGCACATAAAACATAAACCTCATAAATCACCCTCCTCCCTCCCCCACCCCCTTCCATTCAGCCTATTGGAGCTCTACTTTGACTGGGAGAGCTGGCCATTCCAAGTCACACAATGAACTTGAGTCATTAAAAAAAAAAAATCCTTTGTCACCTGAGCTGTTGAGCTTGCCGATAGTAGTACAGACAGTAGAACGGCATGCGCAGGATCTCATAAGTCTGACCGAGTCCGTACCATGCTCTGAAGTCGTTCTTGTTGACCTCTGACACAGACAATGACATGGAGAGAAATTCTAATGATTTTGATTCTTAAAGGGTGTGTACAGTTCTGGTCGAGGTGAGGATTTAGCATTTAACGTTTTGCGAAATATTCAAAATTCACTCTATGAGATGTCAAAGAGCATGCAATTCTAAGGGGTATCAAAAGTTTATTTGATGGAAATCAGTTTTGGAATGGCTGAGATATCCAGAAACAAGGTGAAACAAAGAAATCCTAATAAAAGGGGTGGTCTGTCGCCTTATATTATTATCACTTTTTTGGATATCTCAGCCATTTGAAAACCAATTTTCATCAAATAAACGTTGAATCCTTCTTAAAATTACATGCTCTTTCACATTTCATTAGAGGTTTCTCATTATCTCACTTAGGAATGTTCAAAACATGAATCCCCACCTCAACCAGTACTGTACAGTCCCTTTAAAAGTAAATTGCTCTCAAATATTAAAATGACCACCACTTCACGTAGGAACTACTTTGGTTTTTTTTCCATGTAAGAGACCACTATAAGTCTGTCATTGAATCCTTGAACAAAGACTAAAGCAAAATTGGTGTCATATGCTTCATATGAAGAACTACTACATAGTACACTTTGTTTTTGGTAACAACTGAACGAGCTACACAAAATGTCATCAAAAATACATAAATGACATAAAGGCTTTGATTTGACTTGACTAGAATTGTGGTCATTGGAATATATTTCATCATTGTGCATACCGTGTCATCAACACACAGGCATCAGCATGGGCTACTCTGTGATGTAACTATCTGCAACCGTTTTTTCTTAAGATGACAATGTAAATAAGGCATCCATATTCATCTTGTCCAGTCACCTGGCTACACACAACTGCTTTCTCCTCTGTAAATTTGCCAAAGGTGGTCGAAATACACCTGTGTAACTTGTAACTATTAGTCTGTTTGTAGTCCACTTTGTGCATGAGCTGCAGGTCATTACGAACTGGATTATTATCTCCGCCAAGGAAGCAGATTATGTTTTCATTGGCATTTGTTTATTTGTTTGTTTGTTTGTCTGTCTGTGTACAAAATAACTCAAAAAGTTGTGAACGGATTTGGATGAAACTTACAGGAAAGGTTGAAAATGACACAAGGAACAGATGATGACATTTTGGGAGTGATCCACACATTTTCATGGATTTTATGAAGGATTGTCTAAATTTAGGCAGGTACGGTCAATGAACTTGGGAGTTCAAGCTGCACATTTTTGAGGTTTCCACATGCGCACTAAAGTGCATGCTATGTTCAGCGAGGCGCTGCACAGCTGGATGTTGATGACGTAACAAAAGGCTTCTATATTGGGAAATTGGGCGATTGTCAGCATGCATACATACGAGTGGATATCACTGATCTCATCTGGAGAACAAGATGTGTGTTGGAAATGAGCTGCTTGGCGGAGGTCTGCACTCTCAGAGTGCTTCTCTACTTTAACAAACTGTGGCCTTACAGTACATTCAGATGCCATTTGTACATATCTGAGCCCTCTGCATTTCAAGCGAAATTCAGAGAGTAAACTGTTGTCTCACCGATGGCCTGTCGGTAGGCCTCAATGGCTGCAGGTGTGTTCTTCATCTCCATGTACTCCAAACCCATGAGCGTCCACGCAGACAGGTAGTGAGGATTCAGCTTCAGGGCTCGCTGGAAGTACAGCACGGCCTTCTCATGCTGGGCTCGCAGTGAATAGTAATTCCCTGTTTGATAGGACACTAAATGCTCACTTGAACTCTTTGTGTGCCATGGCATAAACTCCCTATGTACCACATTAATTCTGAGACTGCGACATTTTGAACACTTTTGAAAAATACTCTGCTTTTGATAATTACCACATCAAGTATTCCATTGATTGTGAATGAAATTCAGTTTTCTGCGATAAAAGTGTAAAACATAAAGTTAGTCTTTGCTGGCTAACTTCAAAATAATGATCAATCAGATATATCAGGATTTGACCGGGGGGGGGGGGGGGGGGGCCATTTTGGCCCCCCCTCGACGTTTCGCGTGATTATTCCGCAACGCGTGATGCTCTCACCTCAACATTTTATGACTTTTTTCTTTCAAGTATCGCGCAACTTTTGAGACCAAATTTGTCGCTCCCGGGCATACCGTTCTGAAGCCACGCCCCTGTGAAAAAAATTTGTCGACCAAAAATTGCTCAAAAACATGATTTTGTGTACAAATCCAATGTATATTGTGTTTTTGCAATTAATTCATATAAAAATAAATATTTTTACTTTCAATGGCTGATAATGATTTATTTCAGCCTGATTATGCTTTAAAAAGTTTCTGCGACAAATTTTGATGAAAAATACAACAAAAACAAAAAGTAAAAAAACAAAGAAATACATAAGAAATTCAATAAACAATAAAATACATAAATAATTATGAAGGCGAATTTTTGCTTCAATATTATTGTTGAGGATATTGAAAAAGCAAAAATTAGAAGTCTTGGAGCTTTATTTTTTAATTTATAGGCAAAAAATTTATTTTTGCATAAATTAGCATAAATCAATTAATATAAAATACATAAATTAAAAAATCTAACTATACAGTCTTGTAGATTACATTGGCCTCTACCTTAGTGCAAATTTTCGTGAGGATCGCGCGATCCACGACCGAGATCTGAAGGGGGGGCCAAAAAGCCCCCCCCCCCCCCCCCCCGGTGGTTTCAAGTCCCTCAAAAAACCCGGTGGGATTAGAGTTAAATAAAAGACTAGGGATTTTAAGACTTTGTAAACAAATGAGTGAGCATCAGCTCACTCATTTGCATATTCATACTACACTGATTTCATAACTTGTGTCTTCCCTAATTTTCATCTGATTTTAATGTAACATTCACTGTTGTGCTTGTTACACTTTACTCTTTATTTTTTCAGACAACTTTTAACTGGTCTGGAATTGGCCTTTAAGACCAGAGAAGGCCCCTTACCTATCACACAGCATGTCTCCACTCTGTACTTATCCACTTCACAGACGTGGTGTGCCAGGTGGCTCAATTCTGCCTTCATCTCCTATTGAAAGAAAAAAAAACAAAATAAAAGTTTCTGGGAATTTCTGGAAATAGTCACTTGATGAAATGCTTTTAGTGTAGAAACTTCAGTCTGTACTAGACAGTCAGTACAAGTTTGCTGATTTTGGAAGGTTACTTGAGCACACAGCCACCCTTCCATTGTGTCAAAGACTTCTTGATGAAAGTAATAATACAGACTCTGCATGATAGCGGAACTTCAGTATAACAAGGCTGGATACAGCAAGAAAACCTGATAAAACAAGGTATTCTTACAGGTCCCATTCCCTTTATATTCTTGTTTTTATCCCCAACATAACGAGGAAATTTCAGTGGTACCAAGCAGCTTGTTATAACGAGGTTTCCCTGTGTATAATAAGACTGATTGAAAAACAACAACTTATATTTCCTTGGAATTCAAACAAATAGGAAACAACCATCTTCCTCTGTCAAAGTTTCATGCATGCAAAAATTTTGGGTTTGACAGTGGGAAAATCATAATACATTACAGCACTGTATGACATGTGTCGAGGACCTTCTGAAAGAAAAAAAAAATCACTTTTTTTTTCTCCTGCATATGGCTTCACAAGCATGCATTACAGATTCCAATGTAGGATTTCAAATGTCATGGTTGTAAATGTGACATCAACTGCACTACAAATAAAATTTTTGTCCATCTTAAAGAGAGCGACAAATCGTCAGAGGAGGTGATTTAGTGAGTCACTCTCACTGGCATTTAAGATTACTTTCTGTTTTCCCGAAATGATGTTCGTGAACTCAGAACTTTCATTACACCCCCACAGTCTGGTGATGCATCTTATATATATATATATATATATATATATACAAATACACACACACACATACAGGGATTTTTTTTTTTCTTTGCGTAACATATAAAAAAAAAGATATATGGATGGAATCAAACCAAATATGTTACACGAGGTTTCTGGTGATGAGCAACAGTTTCAGAAGAAACTTTCCCCTTATTAATGTGCCATCATTGATTTAAATGTATCTCATTCCTGACATGGTTGCAAGCATACCAGCGTCTCAACTAGTTTGTTGGTGATGGCGAAACTGAAACAAAGTTTTGCGGCGGGAGGTGACGTCAAAGCGCCACAAGTACCCGAGTGGGGAAGTGCATAAGGGCCTTTTATGTCAAACCATACTGCGTCAAGAGTCATCTATCACTGATCACATCATTCTTCCCACTCTCAAGTTGAACAGACAAACAACCAAAAACAAACAAAACAAAACAAAACAAAACAAAAACAGCTAGCCAAAATATCTGATCTTCCGGCATGAGCAAACTGAGTGGACACTTTATACTTGTGACCCTGCATTACAAAACCACCAAAATTTTGCCACACAGAGATTTTTAGGTAAAGGCAGACTCTGGAAGAGCAGATTCTAAGCTTTAAAATGATGTATACAATACAAATGGACTTTTCTAACCTATCTAAAGTACACACTCTGGAAAAGTGTTTACTGAGAAAAGAGGCTTTGAAGTTTAGATTATAACAAAAGTGCTTAATCTCACCAAGCTGTGCTCTCTGCAATGAATGAGACAAAAACCAGGATGTAAAACAACAATAGTACCCACAATAAAGGGATTACAGATTGAGCTGAAATTTTGCACAATCCCTTAGCACTTTCTATTCTTCTTGACTAATACTAACTTTCAAAGCATGAGCATCATTCTTTCAAAAGTTATGAGTTGGAGGTGAAGAGTGTGTAAAGGGTTTTTTAAAAATCAAACAGGACCTTTAAGACATACCTAATCCACTTTTTTACACAAAAAAAGATGTTCCAGAAAACCTGCAAACGTACAATTTCCCATTCATTTCATGATCCTAAACTTTACAAATATGTAGAAGAAGAACTGCTCTTTCAGAAATCATGGAAAAAAGCAACTAAGATTGACTAGGTTGATCCATTTCACTTTTTTGAGTCATCACCTAAAATCAGGGCATGCGACTACTTGTTGGCTTTGTGATGCACAGTCACATTTTGTCTCTCACCTTGACATACAACAGATTAGAGTAGATGTCCATGTTCTCCAGCCGAAAGGGGTCTGCCTTCTGAAGCTGCTTGAACAGCTCTACCGCCGAGTCCAGCGCTGCAAGAGGGCCAAAATATGTACAGCCAGCACATAAGTATTTCATGAACAGCTGAAAACATTCCCAAAACTTTTAATAGTGAGGCTATTTTAAACTTGACAGTCCTTTAACGTCATTATGCCTCCGCCACGAAGTGGTGCCGGAGGCATTATGTTTTCGGGTTGTCCGTCCGTCCGTACGTACGTCCGTCCGCTTCGTTTACGCGATAACTTTAGTAATATTTACTGGAATTTTACCAAACTTGGTCCAAGTATGAAGTATGATGGGGCAACGATTTGATAAGATTTTGGGTGAAATCGGCTAAAGGTCAAAGGTCAAAGGTCAAGGTCAAATCATGAAATTGTATCCGTTTACGCGATAACTCAAGACTGTATGAAGCAAATTTCACCAAACTTTGTTGGAGGATGATGTATGATGGGACAATTACTTGATTAGTTTTTCAGTGAAATCGGACAGAGGTCAAAGGTCAAAGATCAAGGTCAAATCCTAAAATTTATCTGTTTATGTGATAACTCAAAACTGGATGAAGCAGCTTTCACCAAACTTGGTCCAAGGATGATGTATGATGGGACAATTAGTTGAGTAGATTCTAGTGACATTGACAAGAGGTCAAAGGTCAAAAGGTCAAGGTCAAATGCTAAAAATGTTGCTATTTCCCCCATATCTATGCAATGCCCGCAGTTATTTTCTTGAAACTTAGTGTAGACATGTACTACTGTGTAAGGATTCTCCAGAGAGAGTTTCATGTCATAAGGTCAAAGGTCAAAAGGTCAAAGGTTAGGTGAAAATGTTGCAATATCACTTTTCTCGCAAATGGTTCAATGTATCTTCATGGAACATGGTGCATATGCATGTACTGACTGGCAGGGATTATCTAGGGAATTTAGGGGTCATGGGTCAATAGTCGGGGGTTCAAAGGTCAAGGTCAACTCCTCAAAATGTTACTACTGTATTTCCCTCATACATGTATACTAGTATATGCAATGATTGCATTATTAGTTTTAAAAGTGTTTAATATATGTACATGTATATACTTGATGGAGATTCTCTTGGAAATTTCCAGCCAGAAGGTCAAAGGTCAAAGTTTAAGGGTCAAAGGTCAGGTTTAAATGAAAAAAAAAATATTTTGTACTGTAATTACACTCTTTCTTCATACCTTGAAAATTATACTCAATGCATAAACTTATAATAAGGTCGGTCAGAAGTCAAGTAAAAATTTTCAATTCCCCAAATATGTGTACCTGCACTCTTTAATAGACAATTATAGCAAACCCAGTTCGTGGAAAGTGAACATTCAAGATATTTCTGACAAACCTGTTATTTCGATATTTTGCCAGTTATGTGAAACTGTCATCACACATTGTCAAGACATTGTACTATACACCTATTGGGAGAATCATGCATTATGGCGGAGGCATCAGTCGCCGTAGCCACATTTCTAGTTTACAGATACATCATGAGTAAGTTCTACCGTACATGCATAATGTAATATTGATATCTTTGTAATGGCAAAGTGTTTACTGGCAATGCTGCAGCAACAACAAAATGTGCGGAGTGTATAAGCAAGGCAAGATTAGAAGTACTGTTACTTCCTTGGTAAATATAACTAATGTATGTATGTATGTCTGTATGTATGTATGCATGTATGTATGTCTGTATGTCTGTCTGTATGTATGTATGCATGTATGTATGTATGTATGTATGTATACAACAGTATATATATAAGTCAGCACAGCCTTATGCATGTAATACGTATGCAACAATGGTTAAGCTGTGGCTTACCTCTAAGGTTGTGGTAGATGTTGGCGATCTGTGAGATAATGTACGTGCTCTTCTGGAAGCCAGCATCACTAAGGGCGGTATATCTCTTCAGGGCCTCCTCGCTGAGTTGGAGCTCCACGCTGGTGTGCGCCAGGAAGAATTCCTTCATCCAGTGGTTAGGCAGATTCAAGCCTGCTAGCTACATTAAAGCCAGAAGTGATATATCACATGACCTTATTAGCAAGGTGTCTATAATTCTCTTTCTTCTCCACTAACATTAGTTATCCTCTGCTTGCTCATTCATGTAACACCGGAAATATCTAGTCTTTCGCCATACTCCATTAGGCTGAAGACCGAATGAAATATGGCACTAGACGGCATACATTTCCCAAATTTCATAAAAACATGCACGGAGGAAGTGATTTTATCTTTACCTGTAATCTCATTGGCAAATTTTTAATGCAAACATAAACCCCTAATTGATATTTCAGAAACTTTGGTCTACCCACCACTAGGGCTTTCTTGTCTGTCATGATACCCGGCAAACTAACTGCTGCAGTGCTGCTAGAAGTGATTTATAAACAGTTCAAGTGCATGCAACTGTGATGTGCGCATATTAACAACATGAACAATGAGATGAAATGAAAGAGAATGGATGGATAGAGTGAATCACTTCTTTTAGGTTTCGTTTGTCAAGTGTTTGAAAGCGTCATGTCAAGACACGGACCCTGAATGTATCCAGTCAGATGCGCAAGTTTTCCCTTATCATGATGCACCAAAGAATTGGACTCCTTCAATATATTGGAGTTTGTCAAACTGAGCTGTCCCGTCATAGGTTTACACACAAAGGAAAATGGGACCGACACAATCACCTCATCAAAAATAGTTCCTCATTTTAAGCAAGGTCAACATAACAGGGTTTCACTGTAATTTATTGATATCTAGTATTCTGCAAAAACGATTGTGATGTTGTCAAGGAACTGCAACATTACAAATTGGTTCCCTGGTAACCATACAGTCTTTTACACATTTATAAGAGCAAGGAGCTATACACCTGTACCTTATCCCAGTCAGAGACAAGGGTTGCCAGCTCCAGCCATGCTGCCCAGAACAAGGGCACTTTATGAAGGGCTTCCACAAGAACCTTCTCTGCCTCCTTGAGTAACTCCAACTTCTTTAGAATCACACCATACCTGATTGAAAGCAGGGTGAATACAACAAGATTTGTTGTTTTGAATCGACACACACTCTCTTACACATTTAGGTGTCTTATTTTCATGATGTGATGAGTAAAACAGTTTATTTTTGAGTGGAAATCAGTGCAGGAAATGTAAGTACCATTTTCATTGGAGATTGAAAAAATGATATGATCTAAACCTAAATGTGACAAGAAATGATCAAAAACATATTTCAGATTGATTTCCTTCTTGGATAATCCTAACATCAGTCTGAAGATGTGGGTGCTGTTCGTTATTTCGACGGTTCGTTATTCCCAAGGTTCATTAATCCGAAACACACAAATTCCCTATACCTAGAAGTTCGTTAATCCGAAAATGAAAAAGGGTTGGTTAATCTGAACATTTGTGGCATTATTCCAAAGGTTCATTATTCTGAAGGTTCGTTAATCCGAAAATGAAATAGGGTTTGCTATTCCGAAGGCTCGTTTATCCGAAAATGAAATAAGGTTCATTATTCTGAAGTTTCGTTAATCCGAAAATGAAATAACGAGCTTTGTTTCATTTTCGGATTAACGAAGCTTCGGAATAACGAACCTTATTTCTTTTTCAGATTAATGAACCTTCCGAATAACAAGCCTTATCACATTTTCGGATTAACGTACCTTCGGAATAACAAATCTTCGGAATAACGAACCTTCGGAATAACGAACCTTTGGACTAAAGAACCTTCGGAATAACGAACTGTAACCGAAGATGTCAATTTCCACAAATACCAATTGTAAGACAACTCTGGAAAAAAAAAGGAAAAAAACATATATATGTATATATATACATGTATATATATTTTTTTAAATTTGCCACAAATAAGTTACAGAAATCTCTCTGACTTTGCTGACATTTATTCCTTTTTTTTCCTCTATATTTTTTGAACGTGAAATGGCTCACTGGATTGGACAGCTGGTATGGGCTTTGACATGGAATCTGGGTCATTAAAAACATTTCACTGGACGATTTATTTCTTGTGCAATCATCAAAAACTCACAGGTAGAGTGTAAAGCCGTCACAGCCGCCTTCATTGTACTTCTTCTCCAGCTCAACGCGCAGACTCTTCAGAGATTCATTCTTGATGCTCTTAAACTGGATGGGTCCGATCAGGTCCGTGAGGTCATCGTACTTCTTCTTCTCCCCAGCCTTGTTGGGAGTAAATTTGTTGGGGGACAGTCAAGGCAAGCGTTCGGGTGAACAAAAGTAACCGTGAACACATACAGTACGCACAGCAGTGTATGCTTTTGCCATTCAAGAGAATTGTTGATGTCTTGTGATTGGAGAATACCAGTATCACTGAACTTGTTGCTTCAAGATACAGCTTAACACAATGTCAGCTATAATTTTGTGTGACTGGTGTTACTGGCAAAATACAGTTTCATACTATCTCTGTTGTGGCAAGCTCTGGAATGTAGTATAAATTTTGCAGCACTTTTGTTTTTTCGTTTTGTTTGCATAAGTTACAACACTATAGCCAGCTTTGTATAACTGACAATGCACCAGAGATTTGTGTTTGAATTTACCCTTCTTCTCTGAGAGTCTTTCCATGTACTTTGTCACAAATACACACACACACACACAAATTAACTTCTTGACACCCCTACAAACAAGAGAATTTATTCAAATGGAAATTGTGCACTTAAGAAAAGCAAAATCTAACACATTGTACAGTTTACTTTGACAATGACTGCCACATACCAAATAGTTGGCATACATGTGCAAGAAGAAGGCCTTGTTGCTCTGACAGTCCTCAACAAAGAAAGCTGCCCGCTCATATTCCCTCAGATCAAAGAATGTCTTGGCCAGCGTGTACTTGTCAAACTCTTCCAAAAAATCCTGTGAAAGGAGGTGAATTTACATAATTTACACAATTGCATGTGAAAATACACACATAGGAAGAGCAAAGAAAATTGTGACTTTCAAGACATGGATCACAGATACTGAGCAGGAAGTTAACATAGAAAGGCAACCAAGTAACATAAAATTGCTGCAAAATGTATTATGACCAAAGTGAAACCTTGTCTGTGATACCACGTGTTGTCTAGAGCATAGTGTGTTGAGGTACTTCTACACAGCAACTCTGAATTAATTTTATGCAAACACAGAATGACACATCAAACAGAATACCAGAAAAAAAATTAACAGCTTTTCTTTAATCAAATATATCATAGATTTGAAAGCTACGGCTTTCCTGGAAGACAGGACACTTGAAGAATGATGACTTCTCAGTGTTGTAAATATCAACCATTTATATATTTTCTAAATGTTTCATTCATAAGTTTGTGATGAACAATACTCTTAACAATACTCTTTAAAGGAAACACAGTCTGTCAGTCAAGCTGCTTAATGTATTCAAACTCAACTACGCAAATATGGGCCAAACTTGTCATCATCAAAATCACTTTTTCTCTTTCCTTTCTATTATCCCTTTTGTCCTACTTCTTCCACAGAAATGTTCTTCCTTCTCACATGCCATGTTCTCCTCTGACTTTACTCAGTTTCCTCTTCCTTCTCCCTCTCCTTCTCTTTCATCTATGTGTGACCGTGCATCACAAAACGAACAAAAATGGCACACACTGATTTTGTGTGAGGACTTAAAATAGGTGAAATGGGTCAACCGAGCCGATCTTGACTTTTTCGTATTTTCTGACAGAGTAAGTCTTCTTCTACATTATGCTAAAATTTGGGATCATAAAACGGGCAGGAAAGTGTGTTTTTTAGCAGTTTATCTTGAACATTTTTTGGCAGAATAGTGTGATTATTAAAGTGTGTCTTTAGAGTCTCCTTTTCATTTCTTAAAAACCTTGTACATACTCTTCACTTTCAACTCCTACAAGACTTGAAAGGATAGTGCTACTGCTTTGAAAGTTGGCATTAATTAAGGACAGAATGTGTTGCAGGCATGCTCAATTTCAGTTTAATCTAATAATCCCTTCATTGTTGTTAATCCTGTTTTTTGTCCCATTCATCGCACAGCCAGCATGACTTGGTAAAGTTTAAGCGCTTGAATAGACACTGTACTTCAGAGCCTCTTTTCTCAGTTCACACTTTTCGTGAGTGTGCGCTTTCTTTCCAACATTTAGATAGATAAGGAGAGTCCATTTGATTTGAGTTATACATCATTTTAAAGCTTAAAGTCTGCTCTTTCAGAATATGCTCTTAACTAAAATTTCATGTCTGGTGACTTTTTGTTTGTTTTGTGATGCAGGGTCACATATTATCTCACTCTGAGTTATTACACTCTGGCATGTAGCACCAAGTAATCTCACACGCTCTCAAACGCTCCATATTCATGCTCTACAGTACAAGTGGTAGACTGCATTCCTACCTGTGTGTCTGGTTCAGCGGTGACAGTTGCAGGTTTCACATTCTGCAGTGAGTATGATAACTCAGCACACCTGTAAATACAACAATGAATGAGGTCTCAAAAACTTTGCCTGGCTAATGATTCATATCACAAGGTCAATGACCTGAATGGACATAAACTGCTGCACTGCATTACAAATTGACACAGATCATCATCCCTTGGTGGTCCATTCTGATTGGTCAATGCAATGCTGACTAGAAATTGACTCCTTCAGATTTGCTGTCAATCAACATAGCCATTGTTAATGTTAGTCAATGGCCCGAATTCTCAAAGCTGGAATAACTATTCCGCGGAATAGTTATTCCGGGGAATAAGTTATTCCACCATTCAGAATAGATTCCGGGGAATAAGTTATTCCACCTTTCAGAATAGATTCCGGGGAATAAATCGCGTCATTTTACGTCACAAGGGCCTGATTTGCATAAGAGGCGTCATAAATCGGCGGAATAAGCGGTGTAATAAAGTTATTCCACCTTTGAGAATTCGGGCCAATATGTCCAACAATGTATGATTTAAACACCAATAATAAGGAATGAATTTATGAATATTTCATATTCATAAAGCATATAATACATTCACTTATCATTAATTATCTGCATGCTTGACACAAAATATGCAATCACTCACGCCTTAACAGGTAATTTCATTTTTCAGCTCAGAGCTTCCTTGAAAGATGAAAGAATCAAGGAAGCCGAAGACAGAATCCTAATTATGAAGGGGTGGCTAGCAAATTCCAAAGTGTGAAAGCTGACTTCTCATATAATGGCAAATTCTGCAGAGTCCCATACCTGCAGTTACACTTTTAGAGATTGTATCATTATGAATGTGTGAATGCAAGTCAGAATGATAAGCTCCCCAGCAAAAACAAAAGCCACTAAAAAAGTACTCGGAGAGTGCAAACCTTCACCATGCTTGTTGATATGAATCGATACAAACCTCGAATAAGTGCAGCTTAAAGTTAACCTCCCAAGTTCATGACTGCCAAAAGATAAAAAAATCCTTCAAAAATCCATAAAAATTCCTAGATCACTACTAAAATTTAGTAACCTGTTCCTTGTGTCACTATCAGCTTTTCCTGCAAGTTTCATTCAAATCTATTCACAACTTTTTGAGTCATTTTGCAAACAGACAAACAAACAAACCAATGCCAATGAATCATAACCACGATAACCGCCTTCCATGGCAAAGGTAATAAAGTTTATGCATGGCATGGCACGATTCCATGAAGATGAAGACGGCCATCCAGCTTGGGTTAAACTTCTCAATGACAATGACAATCATGCCAAACATAGCTAGTAGGTCCTACTTCTATTCATGTCTGCATAGCCTGACCAGACGCAGCTCAGTGCTTGTGCGCAGCGACATTTCACTCGTCATGTGTCACTAACATGACTAATGTCACTTGCGTTCAGCGACAGGGCAGTGCTTAGCCCGACCAGACGCTGTGCGAATAAAAATTACAGCGACTGGGCTGTGTATAGTTAGGCTGTGGTTGTGCTGTGCTGTGACCTGAGCTGAGGCTGTGACCTGTGACTGTGTATTGCAGTTGAGTATGGTAGGGGTCCAACCCACCGACCGGGTCCATAACGACCGACCGCGCATTATAATGGCATTGCGCGAACAGAAAGAAAATGTACGCATGGGACTACGCGCAACGGTGTTCGATTCTTCACTGGGCTACGCTACCGAGTAAAATGTGGCGAAAACAACTAAGCATTCCCGTATTCCCTCTAAATTACCGAAATTTAGCAAAATCGAATAAGGTTTATCATGTAACTACATATAACTAGGCCTACCTTTGCTGACTCGTTGTTAGATGTAGAGTATCCTTCCGTAATAAATTTGACGATTTTGACCGCAAAATTGTCACCGCCGCTTGTACGATCGTGCACACACGTTACACATACACATGACATAAACATTTTGTCGCCCGCTACGACCGTACGAGTTGATGCAGAAACGAGAAATGAATGTGAAAAAACAAACCGACTCATCTAATTTATTTCAATTACGATGAAAAGTTTCCTAATGAAAATCAAGTCAAATTCATCAAGTCCTTCAAAAGTAATATCGAAGGATTCAAAGTATATTAAAATATTATTGGGGGAAAAATTACGACTAGAAAAAAACATCAGCTTGTCGAAAAAACGCGTTTAAGTACGCTTTATACGTATTGTCAATAGAGGGCGGGGTGGTCGGTCGATATGAGCCCGGCAACTGAGTGCGGAAAAAATGACACCCCACGCGTTCGAAGCCGCCATCTAGAGCGCGTACCTCAGATCGCATTTTCAGTGCGCGCTTGTGAATCCGGAGTATTTTCTCCACACGTGAGTAAAATTTCAGGCAAATTGTGAGATTTTTCACGTTTCTATTGATAGAAAAACGTTAGGTGTCCGATATTATGAACACCCAACCATACTTTTTATACTAGGCCTAGTATAGCCCGACCAGACCCCGTGCGCTAAGCTAGCGACTTACACTTGTGTACAGCGACAGGGCTGTGTATAGTTAGGCCTAGTACAGACTACGACTTACAGGTGTGTAATTCATTTTGGAAGACATATTTCTTCAACACACACAATTACATGCAGGACATTCGTCGTTAGTACTAGCCCTAGGTTTACTGCAAAATTACTGGCAATCCTCGTGGCCTGTTTCGTATAGTGTTTAGGTCTATCACTGCACTGTATCAGTATCACGTAGGCCTACACTCATTCATTGCTTATTGCACGTTAAACATGTATGAAACCATAGTCCCACTCGTTGACCTACGTGATGGTGTGCACTATCTTACACAATAGTTTGGCTACGACTCAAGACTAAAAGAGGGTTTGAACAAATATTAAAAGCGTTTTACCATTTTGCGCTCTGAAGGAGGCCCCTCTCTTGACACTGCTTTGTAGCTATCAGGAGATCGCGTTTTACTTCAGGCAAGTTAAACTCTTTTCTACAAGTTGTTTCATTTAGCTCGGACTCGGTTGAAATCGCCGCCATCGTTGCCGATTTGCGTTTCTGTATGCATGCGCATGAAAGCGATCGCAATCTCACTGTGTTACAGATTTCTATGGGACACACACAGCTCAATGGGCAGTGTATGTCATGCACAACAACAGTCGTGGTTCCTCGAAGTCGACCCCACCCCTACACGCCCCCCCCCCCCCCACACACACACACACACAAACACACGCAATGAAAATGAAGGAATAAAGGCACTTGATAAGTGACAATAATGAGGAGCAAATAATTTAAAACAGCATTGTTGCATGTAGAATTAGCTACCGTTCATGAAACCGAACACAGCAACAATCAAAATTTCACAATCATCGCGACTATTATTTTTGGTCCTTCATTTCGATCTAGGGCCTATTCTTTTTTCATTATTGCTTCTTTTGTCTTTCTTCTTTCTACATCAATCGATTTACTTCCTCCTTCCTTTCTCTCTTCCTTTCCTTCTATCATCATTTTATCTCTTGCTCTTTTCTTCTCTTCCTTTCCTATCTTCCCTCTAATCACTCCATTATCATTTCTCTCCTCTATCTGTTCTTTGTGTTTGCGTGACTCTGCCAGATCTTCTTCTATTTTCTTACCTGCCTAATTGTGCGTCATTTTTCTTGATGGTCGTGTACTTTTCTTTGCACACAAACCGTAATTTCATGAGTTACTGAAAGTA